>NW_010391424.1:160087-173217 GCF_000710305.1 Buceros rhinoceros silvestris | reverse complement strand
ACACTCGTGCTGGCGCTTTGCAGACTAAAGCAGACAGCGTCGTATCATTCGGTGGCTTACATTGGGGTCACCTTTTCTTTCACAGCCTTGATGTGGCCAGAGACTTGGCAAGGGAAGGGCTGGGGGGTCGGAAGCACGCTGAGATGAAAGGCATCACGTTTCTGAGGAAGCCAGGGCCCTATTCACAGGCCTGGTCGTTTGGATTATAGGCTGATACAGACGCAAAACTCCTGTTGGCTTCTATGCAAACGGGAAAGCATAGAATTAGGTCTGGTATTTGGAGGGCATGACAAAATAAGACTTACGCCGCTTATGTTTTGGGGAGGTGAGGGCTGATTGCTGCAAGCATTCTGTTTCCAGCCAAACAGCAAAACTCTGTAATTGTCACAGGCTCAAAGAGGAGCATTTTTACAAAACTAGGTATAAATTACTTCCACAGGCAGGAGCGTGGACTCAGTGGAACAACGCAGTTGTCTGTTACAGCAAATCTGGTGTTCCTGGATTCCAGTCTGCTACAGGCATTCTGGATTTTAATTAATATATTGTTTCATATGTATGAGTAGGGTTTTTTTTTTTGTTTGCTTTGTTTTCACACACTGCAATTTTACTTTAAACAAAGCGTATTCTCTGTATTATTCTCCAAAGCAATTGAATAAATATCACAGTCTTTATAGATCTGGTAGCCTTTCCAGTGAACAACATAGCAGTCATGCTTCACAGAAAAGGGATAACATCCTAGAGTGCAGCTGATAAGAGCAACAATTTACAAAGCCAGAGATCTGTTATGCAGTGAAAGCTTTATTACCATGACTTGATGTTACATCTACAACACATAAGGGTTAATCATTGCAGCAGTTTGCAGCTGGTTTGTGCTCTCAGGGGAGTCATAGCAATAGACTCCTGCGTGTAAGACAAGGTCAGCGTTGCTCTCCCGGGGTCATCAGGCCACGTGATAACACAATTCCGAAACTTCGGCTCTGAGGAGACACAGGTGCCAAACCTATTTTGTGATCTGCTGTAGAGTGGGTTTTATTCCCCCCAATAAAAACACGTACGTAGCTCTGTGGCTATAGTTGGACGGTGAGTTTTCAGTGGGAGTTTTCTGTGGCAGGAGTGGGTTCATCAGTTTGCTGGGTACGTGTAATATTTCACAGGAGACTTATTCGTAGCAGACTGAGAAAAAGGAGCAGTCAGTGCTGAGTTTAAGGGCCAAATCCTGCATAATTTCTTCAGTCTCATGGTATAAAATGCTCACATGAGTAAAGTGAGCAGAACTGGACTTTAACATTTTATTGATATTTATCTCCTACGCTAAAAGACACAACAATAATCAAATAAGAGAGACTTTAATCCTCAAATGCAGTTTTAATCTTCAAATTGGTTAGCTTATCAGAGGGGTAACATGTATTTTCAAAGACAAGCTGCTCGGAATGATCAGCTGAAATAGAAACCTGTAAGTGAAAGGATGTAAGTTTATTGGGCAATGTTGTCTATATTTATAGTTTCTGCTCGACCCATATTTCTGTTTTTATATGCATGTGTCAAAAATTAATATACGGCAAACTTCATCAACAGTTTTAAGAGATCCTAAAATATAATAAAATCAATAAATGATGTTCTGGCATAAATGTTTCTGTAGCTGAGGGTGGTCAGGTCCAAAGGGCAACATCTGACCATTTCTCTTTCCCACCCTGCTGTGGAGTAAGACCCTCCCCTCAACTTCAAATCACTGGGGAGAGGGTAATTTAAGCTATACTTGATGTACCCTATACATCACTGTCTTCAGGACCAGGTTTAAAATTAAACTCTGATGTACAAAGTTAAACAAAAATGAGATAAAAATTGGCAGAGGTTGAAGAGGGTCAAAGTAGTCAAAACCCACGGTAGACTATTGCTTCTTTTGATTTATGTTATTCTGTGCACTAAAAAAAATAAAATTATAGCTCTCGTGGAGACTTTTTTCATTGAGAATAACGCATTCCTAATTTGTTTTCTATAGACTTTACAGGGCATTTGCTCTGGGAGATGGAAGCATTTATTTATTTATTTATTTTGGCAGGGGCAGAATATCACCAACTGTTGGCAGAATATTCAAATTATCATCAGATGCAGCCTTTGTCACTCGACAGCAAGTGAAAGAGAACAGTGTTTCACCTTCTGTTAGCGGTCACCTGACAACGCACACATCCACTATACATCCAGAGTTTTGCTTTCCGGCAACTCCTTTAAACACAAACAATGTGCTGTAGTGACATTGGGTAGCAGAAAGTTCAGGGAATGTTTCCTTTTCCATGTTATACAGGCACACAACGCAGTCACCCTCCAGAAATTCAGTACAGGAAAGACGCCAAACAGCAGATTCTTTTGAAACCAATTCAAGAAAATCCTTGCAGGAAGTCAATTTTTTATGATGTAGTCAACTTTTCCACATACTGCCATTTACATGGTTAGTGTGTGGACTGCAGGCAAAGTAATTTGGAACTGTGAGCTTTATTTTCTACAATATGATAATGAAATCAACTACTATCCACTGGAATCTAATGAATTTCTCTGTGCTGCTCCAGTGGGAGAAATAAAAGGGTTCTACTGGCTGAACTGCCAGGCTAATGGGAAAATGGAGAAAAACCAAGTCCTTGCATGGCAAGCAAATAAAAAAATCCTTATTTTTAACATAATGGTGAACATATAAAAACCTTGAAATGTTTTAAAAACTGATTAAGCAAGCTTTTTGCAAAGGTTTTTAGTTTTTATATAAGAAAATACTATTGACTGCATCAGGATAACAACTGGCTGAAACTGGGCGTGTTCTTGGGCTATTTGAGGGCGTTAGACAGCAGTGGCATCTAAACCCTGAAAATGATGGAACTTGATTTTAAATCTAACAGAACAAAAACTTTTGCTGTCCAGACAACTATAAAAAAAAGTTTTTATAGCACTGCTTCATTTATATTTGCAAAGATGATTCTTTGTTGTAAATTTATGGATGTTTGCTATTTAATATGTAGATCTTAGTCTTTCACCAAAAGCCTGAGTGGCATTGAGTAAAATGGACTTTATATGTGTGATTTTAGTGCGCTGACCTGTCTATATGCCTTTAATAGACATAATTTGGCAAACAATTTATATACTAATTAACAAATGCAATTCTTCACAAACACCTGGTGCAGTAGATATACAACCAGTAGATTGTTTTAACAGACAGAGCAAGCAAAGGTGAAGATTGAATGTTGAAATGGCTTCCTACTTGTGATCCAGTGTGTCAAACCCTCCGGATCTAACAGCTGGCCAATATTTTTTGTACCATAGATTTTTTTCAGTATCTTTTTTTTTTTTTTTTTTTTTTTTTTTTTTTTTTTTTAAAGTTTTGGGGACACGTAGAAGACTCCTCATGCACTCTGTAACTATAGCAGATAACACGTATCAACGAGCAGAGCGAAGAACTAGTTGGTTAGGAATTTATGATCCAAAATTTTCATCCGTCCATTATGCTTTGGTAATCAGAAGAACTATAAATTAATGCTTTGGTTACAAAGGTCACGAGGAATTGCTGCCATATTCACAAAAAGATGTAAATGCTATGGGAGCTGTAGGATCTTAGAACGAAGCTTCAGAGAGAGTATAGGAGCCACTCCGAGGCTAATAGCTGCTCAGAAATCAGGTGAAGAATAAAAAGAAAAACTTAAAGAGAGAATATGAGCTGTTAGAAATAATGCGCCCCTTTAAATTCATGTGCTTAGCGTGACTCATGTCTTTTGCTGATTTACCCATGCAGCAATTAGGAGTTCTTCCTCAGGAGAGGTGTGCGGTGTGGAAAACGAGCTGATTGATTCCTCCTTGCACCGGATAGTTGATTACGGGCAACTGATTCGTGTTGCAGACATTATACCAAGTGCGTTACTGTACACGATCATCCAAGACTAAGATGCATCAAGGGTGCCTAAGCGTGCCTGCTCAGAAAGGGCCGAATTCGGAGCTCATCGACATGGAAGGATTTCCGCTGACTGCACACGGTTCTGGATCAGGCCTTTTCCATCCTCCTGAGTGGAAGCAAGGCTTCCGTTCCAGTGAGCCGTGAGATGCAGCTTTCTCCTCTCTTTATGCTGTCCATTTTTTAGTGCATAGTTTTGTAGAGTGAAACGTTCCCATCAACAGGCAAAAATTCTCTGAACTGTCTATTAATGACATTTCTGCGGTCCCTGTTTTTACCGAGGAAAGCAGTCTCACCAGAACTTCCTTCTGACTGTGTTCAGACTTACAGTACCTCGCTCGAGCACTGCCAAAGGCGCCATTCTCCGGGCAACAGCAAAGAACCGAGTCTGTAATTTCATCACCCCCTGCTGAGTAATTAGTATTCGCTCAATGAAATTCAGGGTTTGCAGAGGTCCAGTCAAAGGCCTAAGCACCATTTACGTCCGGCTTAGTCCTCAAGACACCTCTGCACTGAATTGGGCCTCATTTTATTAAATTATAATAGAAAGACTGCCATGTCAAGTACGCCGATGCTGAAAGACCCAACCTCACAGGACCTCACACAGATAAGTAATCATCACTTATGCTAATAGCACGTTTGACTTCCGTGGGATGACACATGAGGATGGACTACTTACTTGACTAAGATTAGTAAGAACGGGCATGTTACACAGAACAAATGACTTATAAATAGCCAGCCGCAGCAAAGTGCTGACTCCCATCAGCGAGTGTTGGGGGGTGAATGAAGGGCAGGATGTGATCTTTAGAAACCTCGCTGAATACTATTAGTGAATTGGTGACAGTTTTGCAGATTTCTAACTTATAATAAACCTCAGCTTTGCCTCCTCAGGGACATGCTTCTCTCCACTGTTTTTCTGTTTTGCTTTCCTTTCCGTTTGCCGTAATCCAATCTATTTTTATATATTTTTTTTACTATTTCTTCTTTAATATTTACAAATTAATTTTGTGGTTTTGAAAGGTGCTCAAGCAATAGCCACAAAGCCACAAGTGCTCCTATTTAACTGAGGAGCAGACTACTTGGTAGCAGGTCTACGTTGCCCTGCCAGTGTTCCTCCCCTCTGCTCTGCTGGGATCGGTACAGTCTCTATGCTCATTTAGTCTTTGGCTTCTCCCTTCAAAGCTGACAATAAGGGCATCATACAGGGTATATCATTGCAGCGATTTTTTCTGATAAAATGCCTAACTGTTATGCCTCTGGTTAATACAATTTCATTTCGTACAGGTCACAGAAACAATCAGATTTTGGCCCTTATGCTCTATAATGCCTTTGAACCAGCACTCTAGAAAGTGAAAAATCTTTACATCTAACCTGACTCAGTTTCACTTACTTGTTCTTGAATTCCTTTTGGTCCAGTTTTTGTTTCCTATTTTCTTTCCACTAATTTAAAATTATTTTATTGCAATTAAGTAGAGTTTCCCTCCCTGGTTTTCCTATCCTGATCAGACTTTTAAAAAGGCTTTTTTTTTTTTTAACCACTGGCTGAAGAAGCTTTATCTGAAAGTAATGTAGTAGTGACCACTGATGACTAGCTTCTAGGGATTTTATGAATCCAGAATTGATTTGTTCCTGAGGCCTGGAGAAATGATGAATGGTGAAAATGTTTCTGGTATATGCATAATAACTGGTAGAAATATTGTATCCAACACCAAAAATCCCAAATGCTATAACCTACTTAGAAATCCAGTTTTGTTTGGCTTGTATTGTAGGGAACTGTATGAACGCCACAAAGCCAAAGGATGTACGTATTAAAGCATTAGTAGTATTCTTAAATGAGTATTTTCCTGTTTCTCGGGGGCTTCTAGCTCAGCTGTAACAACTGCTCTGTGTGCATGTGTGCGCCTGAGTGTTTTGCCAGTCACATAAGTGAAATAAAAACGCCCTAATTTCTGCAACTTTGCTTTCATTGCGCTGTAAAGCACTAAAAGCAGAGACAGTTTCCTGAAGAACTCCTCCATCGCAGGCCCTTGAACAAGATGACTGTTTCTAATAAGCAACAGCTGTCGTTGTGGTTTTACTAGTCAAATGATTCATGTCTTTTGCTCAGAAATGATAAGTGGAACAAATGTTTACTTAGATATGTAACAGAGGAACAATTGAAAAATAGTAGGCTGCCCTGTTATCTGATCCTCGACAATTAGTCTGAACTGGTTTTGAGTCAAAAGGCAGTGTTAGAGAGGGGCAGTTAGAATGGTGAAGAGGTTAGCTCGCCAAGTCCTGCAAACCAAACTCAGCAGCCTGGTTTGCAAACGTCGGCAGTAGCCCAGCACATCCGAGGGGCACACAATCCCCTCTCTGCAAACTGCTACCCCCACCCTCATTCCTGGTAGTCTCCTCTCCTATCTCTAGTCATCTTTGAAAGGAAGACAGTGAACGTACCTTTTCCACTTGTTTCTGCTGTGTCTGCAGGGAATACCAAAGTGCTTCTGCTGCCCCGTCTTGAATGAATTCCTTCTGCTGGCTACTGCTTCCCTGGGATTTCACAGGGTCTTCTGGGAGTAGCAGATTAGATGAGGAGATTCCAGGCTCTGTTCAAGGACAAAAAGATTACATTACTCTTCAGAAGCTGGGAAGGAGAACCTAACAGACCCTTAACGTACCTCTGCTGAGCCTGGAAGCTGCTGCAGTCAGAGGGATTTGACACTGCTCTGGCATCGCAGGGCTAGAGGTGAATTTTAGTAAAGTGCTAGAGGAAGCACTGGTAGACTCTTATGAGCCTAAGATGACAGCATCAAAAAATGGTGTCTTCTGCCTTTGACGTGAGGACTGGGAGACAAGCGTGCATGGGCAAGGTCAATGGACCTTGGGATGTCCAGTGTGCATCTACAACATATTTGAACTTACACGGATGCTTGCCAGTAGCGTAGGTTTGAATCTACCTTTATTTTGCAAAGATTCTGGACTTTGTTGCGTTTTTAGAACTCTCTCGTCAGCATCACTGTTAGACCCTGCACTGTATTGTAAGGAAAGATTGTCAGAGCTTCAGTTTGCCATCTATAAAATGGGGGTAATATGTCCTTTGTTTAGCTTACAAGGCTTCTGGGACTAGAATTCTTTTATTGCGTGTTTCTGTATTGTCTCGTACAACAAGACCCTGATCTCAGTTGAAGCCTGTGTATCAGTGAAATATAAATAGATAATAATAAAAAGATGATTTTGACAACAAAATGGAATTTTATATTCTGGAGAGTGAAATAAAATATGTACTAAAGACTACTAAAGTGTAACCATGAGATCAAATGATAAAATTCTTCTGGCAACAAACAGTTGACACAAATTTGTGAGATTAAACTGAACCAACGCAACAGAGGCTTGTTCTGGTGGTTTATTCATATAAAGTATATGAAAAAAGTAAGTGAGATGATCAAATTACCCTCACAGCATGGATTTTGACATGGATGTAGACTAACTGAGTCACCGGAGGACTGAGCAGGTGCGTTGTTCTAATTATACCCTCAGTCTTGTGAGGAAGGAGCAAACTTCCCAGTTGCTTCCCTGGTGGAGGTAAGGTGTTATCAGCCATCAGCAAATGAGAGGGGAGAACAAGGACAAGGCACCTGATGGGAGAAAGAGGAGGAAAGGAGGCAAAGAGCGCATATTCATAATGCTACTCATCCTTTAAAAATGTACACACATATGTACTCCCAGCCATTTGGATGCCACTCCTAGCACTCATTTCTCGTGTCTCTGAGTAACCCTTCCTTATGGTGCAGCACACAAAATCCTTTTTTAACATTTTCTCTATTACGGTCTTGCAGTGAGATATCTAGCTAAATATAACGATTTATTTGTTTATTAATTAATCAACACCAGGCACACTAGGAGTTACAATCCAAACAGTCCCCCACACAGGTTTTTATCGCCATATACTATATCCCTGGGGAAATACACATCTTTTTTTCAGGAGTGTAAATGGACATTTCTATAAATTGCAACTACTTGGGTGCATGTAATATGCAATATTATTCATCTTTGTATTCCAGGTGAATCCAGACTAGACTACCAGCCTCTAGGGGAGTCTGCTTCATATAATTATCAGTATTCAAAGAATGATTGTAGATGTTGTAGCTTAACAGCAGGTGAATGGTCCTTATCTGAATATTAAATAAAGTGCAACTGGATTTCTAGGTTATCTCTGGCTAAATGTTTGCAAAGTCATTAGTGAAAACATGCAGCTCTAATCCCAAACGCTGCTCTTCTTACAAAGGATTTCCACTTTGATTTTTAATTCCTTTACAGGATGAATTGATCACCTCTCCTTTCTACACATATCATCTTGTCCCTTGGTTGGACTACCAGAAACATCAAGGAAGCTGCCTTGTAAGTAGTAACCATGTTTTTGGTTTTGTTGTTTGTTTTTTAATTTATCCTAACCAACAAAAGAAACCTAGGGAAGAGTGACAAAGAGCAGGATTTATTACTTCCTCTAAGGATTATCAGAGCTCTGAGTGTTGGGAAACGGCTCTTGAGTAAACTGATCCTTTGTCCTCCAAGTTCTGGGAACTTCTGCTCCACACTGCGTGATTGGAGAGAAGTTTTGTGTATTTATTCAGTAAAAACCTTTTGTTACTGTTGCAAAATGGAGAATTTAATATACTTGAACACTGGTTTAGTAGCTTGATAGTGGATGCTGTGTGAATATAGTAGATAGTAGTTACAAGAAAATTAATAGCAACAAAGAAAAAGAACAAAAACACCCCCTGCTGAGCAGAAGGGAACAGACCAGAACCAGCAAAGGAAAATTACTGGAGATAAAGGAAGAAGAATTACCGCGGGACTGTATAACACAAGCTTTTTGAGGCACAACTTATGTTTCAATCCCTAGATGTGAAAAGCGTAGCGATCTGCTAGAGAGCCATTCTGAAGAGCAATTTTCAAGACGGACATTCTCTACAACAAGGTAGCTGGGCTAGGACATCAGCCGCATCTTTTGTCAGGCACCACAAAAGCTTTGCACCCACTAAGGCCTCTACCACCAGTGGCAAAGCATGTTATCACAGTAACTGCAAATGTTTTATTGTAAGTGAATATATTCAAAATTGAATATTAAATTGAATATTATTTAGTGGAATATTAGAAAAAAGCACTGAAAAAAATGGAGCCATCATTACAGTAAGCCATATATATTTATTTTTACATGATTCCCATTTGTTTTGAGCTGTACCACAGGCTGAGTTTCCAGCATGACACAGGCTGTCATCTTCAGTTGTCAAGCCCTACACCTCTCATGGCTGCTGTTTCAGGCTTCTGCAGACTCAGGCGGATGTTACTACACCTGCCTACAAGGCTTTCTGCTCATCTTTGCAGAAATACAGAGTAGAAACTTCTATTCGAAAAGAGAAAAACTCTGAGCATAATTTTATGCTTAGCTCTGAATTACTCAGCGAGCCTTGCCGTCTCAGGGCCGCGGGAAGACAAGGGACTCTGCTTCTACATGCCAAAGTCCTGTTTCTTTCATTAACCAGAAATAGGGAGAGCTTTTTCTAGCACGTGAGCACATCTACGCATGTTTACTTCAAATTATGTAACAAAGTAAAGCTAACGAGGTTTGGACGTGCACCGATCCACACTCTTCCATCAAGAACTGGGTATTCTGTAGCTCTCTGCTTTTCTAGCTCTGTTCCGTGGGGCATCTACAGCGGATGTTACTGTGGGCTGGTTCTGGGTTTTGTACCTATGCTACGCTTGCCAGCAATTTAGGAAAGAGAGCCCAGAGGCACGGATTTTTTACCAGTCCCATATTCCTAAGCATATTTGTATGAAAGTGAACTGCACAATAATTACAGCGGTGGTTCTGCTATTCCTGTTTTCATAATGTTAAAAAGAAAAACAAGAAACTGAAGAAGCTGTGCTTTTGGGTTGTGTTTGTAATCGCGATGATCTGTTCAACGGAAGGGCCTCTGCACATTTAGGCTTTAGGAGCCTTTAGTTACCATTTGGGGACTCCCTTCTCTAGGACCAGAAGTATTCTATTTTGACTGGAACAAACTGCAGAAGTTAACAACTGTTTCCTATTCAGCATTTTTATATGCTGGTTGTTTTGGTTTTTTTTTAAATAAAGAGGTTCAGCCAAAACGATTCTACACAGTTCAAAATCCAAATTTTCATTCTTGCTCAAGTGTGTAGTCACTGGAATTCTTTCCTGCTTATCCTTAAACATGTCCGTTTTCTAATGACACTTTTTAGCAATACCTAATCTCATGTTGTTTGTATTAGTTTATATTTTTACAATCTCTTGAAGCACTTACTCCTGATTTAAAAATAGGCCCTTTTACAGTCCATCTGCACTTAGAAGCCAATGGCCAAATCCCAATCCATCTAAAGCTGGTGGAAATTTTGACATTTATTTCAATGGTGAAATCATAATTTGGTCAAAATGTGCAGTAAAAGGGAAGATGATTTGCTTAGGGAGCGATGAGGGTTGGCTTTGTCCCTGTCATCAACCACATGCTGGCTGATTTAAGAATGAAACTTGGACCTGCTCACAAAGGCAATCAATCATTAGACCGGACGCCCTTGTTCAGCTAGGCTAAGCAGTGGGACAAACACAGGTATGTAATGGGACAGAAGGAAATTGTAAGTTTTAGAGAACACGAGACTCTCTAGTGTTTCTATATCCTATTCTCACAAAACTTGGAAAGCAGTGAGTTTATAGAGCACGTGGCTCTTCTGTAGCTGGCTGACTGAGGTTGGACTTTGTGGTCTTTATTCATAACTTTCACCGACTTCAGAGACAATATTTGCAAGCAGGAGTGCTGAACAGAACAGCCAGAATACAGTCTAGCTGGAATCTGAGATTGACATACATGCTTTACATCACAGATACGGACTCTTGAGCATCACCCTAGCAGGTGCTGCCAGGCACAGGAGAGACCAGCTTCCCGAGACACGGTCAATAGCTTTACCTGAGACGATCTCGTGGCTGTGGTCTCCTAAACAGATCTGTGATTTGCCAGAGTTTTAAAGTATCTACAGACTAGAACTCCTGCAGCAATGTAGACCTAGTTTCAAGTGCTATGGTAAGTACTGTAGTACATACTTTACAATTGTATAATATTTTTATTGGGAATGTAGTTGTTTCTAAGTCTATAGTACGTATTTGTTTGTCAGCTTTCTGATAGAACAAGACTGTGAAGACACAACCTGTGTTCTGGTTGCTTGGGTCCAGAAGTGAGAAGCAGTAACAATGCCTTTGCAGCTCCCCTCGTGCAGAGATCTTGACAGGCAGGGACCCAGTCCTCTGCCATCTCCGCTCTGCCTCTCTGCCTGTTGACTATGATGTAGTTTTGGGTAGGAAATGCAGTGAGGGTGGACTGACTACATTCCGGGTTTACAACCCACCAGCCAGCCCTGCAGAGCCACAGTCAACCCCTATAAACTGTAGCAATTTTCATAACACAACAAGGTGAGCCCTGATCCAAAGACCTGAACCACTAACGGCCCTTGGCTGCTATTGAGTACGTTCCCAGATGCTTACAGCCCTCAGCCTTTCCAGTAAAGTCAGGAAGAGGCCTGCAGCAGGTAGATTACTGTTAGCCACGGAAACATTCCCATATAGGAGAGGGTGTGAGTTACGCAAATATCTACTCTATAAATCCATTATGTGGCTCGGGAGAAAAACAAAAAAGCCACTTAAAATTTTGCTCCAAATTTGGCCACTTTATAGTTTTGTTAGTTCAAAGAAATGGAGCTAACTTTATTGTTATTTGTGCTTGGATCAAAGAAAATTATGAAAATAAACATTAGGCAGAGCGATAATCAACACTGGAAAAGAAATGTTTACTAAAGATTTTCTTCTGTGTTCTCTTACCAGCATTAATAATATTTTCTTTTCCTAAAGTTTTCTTGTTTCCTTCAAAGAGATTGATTTCAGTAGAAAGAACAAACGTATGCAAATAAACTGAATGATGTTATACCCCCTGCCCCTAACCCCCCAAACTGCATCAGATAATTCCATATTGTTAGGCTGCATTACATTTTTATCAGTTTTTGGTCTTAATCAGATATGAAGCTCTTGCAGTACATCTCTAGAACCGGGCTCTGACCCTGATGTGACTCTACAGCACAGAAGCAGCCTTAACCCTGCTGTAATCTAATAGTTCAAATTTAACGGATTTGTTTTTTCAGTGGAAATAATGGCTTCCTGTCACAAAACAGAGCCACAGATTACATATCTGATAAACGGCTTTGGCATGATTTTTTCATGTGACACACAATTAGCCGTGCTTTTCATAAGATTCGTGGTTTAAGGATTTGGTGAAAGCATTAATAAGCTCATTACTATGCATCTTCATAAATTCTTTTTTCTACATTTCTGCTAGTGCTTTAAAAACGAATAATACTTTGCTTAGAAAGAGTTCACCTATGCTTTCTAGTGTTAATTTAGCCTTCAAACACTATACTGAAATTATTACCACTGAGTGCTGATGTATTTTTTCATGAGGCATATAATTATAATTGATAACCCAAAATGTAAATAGGGTAATTTTGATTTTATAAGCTACCACCCATACAGATACTGAAAATTTCCACATTATAACTATAATTGTTTTTTGTCATGCCATAATCCCCTAAACATTATCAACTAATTAATACCTGAACAACATATAAGGAGATACACAGTTCTTCTATGGATAGTATTACATATTTTGAAGGAGCTTATTATCTGTAGTTTGGTTTTGAAATCACGGTTCAGAATTGCTCACACTGCCTTTGCTGGTTATCTTCAGCCCACCCAACCAGCAGCCTTACGCTGCTGCGCGTTGCTAACTCCTGGCATTCACAATGAGGTAATCATCACCTTGTAGCTCAATGCTGGTCAGCTGTCCTGTATTTTATTAACAGAAATAGGGTCATAAGTCAAATACATGCTTGGGGTCAGTGAGTAAATACAAAAGAAGATTAGACGAACAAAAAAATGTGACTGGAGGGGTAAAATCCCACTGGGGGTTAATCGAGCAGAAATGTATCAAAGAATGTAAACTACCCTTGCTTTTGTTATTCATCGTACAGGACGGAGTTCCTATGTCCTGCTGATTCCCGTTAGATTGAGCATCATCTCCAGAATGCTATCTTTTACTGACCTCTTTTTGCAGAGGGACTTCCAATACTACTAGTAGTGACTGCTGTTACTACTGCTGCT
>NW_010391424.1:145694-160004 GCF_000710305.1 Buceros rhinoceros silvestris | reverse complement strand
CTGAACCAACACCACTACTAGGAAGAATTAAAACCACCTAGCATAAACGTATAAACTACAAAGACTCGCTTCACCTAATATTGTACTATGCGAAGACTGGCTGTAAAAAATAAGAGTAAAATAGCATTCAAAGTTACTTTTCTGGGATTTTTCTTCTGCCTTCGAGGCAAAAAGAAGATTGGGCCAGGAATAAACTTTACAATTATACTGATTTAGCTCTCACTTGCAAAGAAAATGAATTAATAAAAATATTTCTGAAGACATGGTATTGTATTGCTATAGTTTTAGTTTTTCTAAGAAAGACTGTCCTTTCAAAAGACAGAGTAACAAAAGAACAGCCAGCATTCCCTGATCTGCACAGTAAGTACTGGACTTGGTAGGGCCCAAATGGCAGCAGTCAAGAAAAATCATAGCGTACTTACAAAGCGGCAGCTGATTTTCTCTTCTGATACATGTTCGTCGCTTCTTCTATGACAAGAAGCAGAATATTCTGCCTTATTTGAACTATGCACATTTGTCTAATTCTTTAAAATCCCAGCAGTAGAAAGATTCCCTTTTCATCAATTTCCATTTATTATGCTTGTAGCTACATATTGTAAAATGAGTTCTTCTATCCATATATATGGCACATCTATAGATTTTATGTTTTCACACAACACATGACAAGCATATTTCAAAACTATTGCATTATCGTGTGCCAGAATAATATTGCTAGGGGAATGCAGACACGTCATCAGAAGTACAGTATAAAGCAGGGAAGTGAGAGTCAGGAAGGAAGGAATCCTCAGTTCTATGAGTATGTACCACTGATTTGCCCTGCAATGTTCAAAAAGTCTCTTAATCTTATTTTGGCATACTTTGTGTATAAAATAAGTAACATGTCCTTCTGCAAGGCTGAAATACGTGTTAACTGGTCCAGTCACACCCTTCAAGACCGAAATTGGGATTTCTGTCATCAGTACCAGTATAAGTCAAACCAGGTTCAGGACAGTAAATCTTTACATTCCAAAGAAAGACACTACATAGATGAAAATCTCATGGCCATATGTAAACTGTGGTAGACTACCGAAGCATTAATGTGGAACAGAATACTGTAAATATAAGTATTCCTCGAACTGAAATCAAAGGCTTCCTTAATACCCACCTAGCTATCTAGTAACGTTTTCCCATACAGTTTATTTTCACGCATATACCTCCTTCAGGAATTTGATCATGTATATTTTAGCAAAGTACATATTTAACTTATATATTGTCCCTTAAGTTGAAAACTGAGTATGTACTTCAGTATGTTTTGCTGGATTAGGTTGCACGGCATTTTGCAGGACTGAACCTTCATAGGGCCACATGCAGGATTTTCCTTCTCGGTGAACAAATTGTACTACAACAGTGTGTACACATTGTGTCTGACCTAAGATCAGCAGCCAACCGGGGACACCCACATAAGGACTTTCTTTACAAAACTGATCTTAAAACCAGAAATGTCTGTCTATCTCCTCCAGCTCTACTGGCAGACAGTATTTACCATGATCCAGATGCACAAGACCTTGTAGCCTTTACACAACTTGTAAGGTAGTGGGTTAGAATTCAGACATCTTAGAAATATTTTCTGAAAGATTAGATCATATTTTCTGCCCTTGAAAGTATTTAATGCTGCACGTTCATTCCGTATTTTAGTGTTGCTTAATATAAAATGTTTTTTAGAAAGTACAAATTATCACAGAGTGGATTTAGACATGTTTATAAAATAATAATAGGTATTTAATACACAAAAAACCTGAACAAAAAGAAAAACTTTTATAGCTATATTGGCACGCAATGAGTATATTTTGAAAAAGCCATGAGTTTAAGGTGTCTTTCCAAGGTTTACATGTCGGTCATTTGAGTCCTTCCTATGGAATACAGGCCTCTAAAACACAACGTGCTGAAGTCTTTCTCCTGACTTAGTGCAGAAGCACTACTTAGAAGAGTTGACTTCTTGATAATGTGGTCAAAATATTTTAAGAAATATCACTTTACGAAATAGAATTAGTTACCTTGGCATCTGTATAATGTGCAGGACATCAGTGGACTTTGGACACCAGTGTTGAGATGTACTGGGGTTTACAAAATGCCAACATGCTGTATTACTACTTGAAGACTTGTGAGTAAGAATTTCACTACAGTCACAACACATACATTGGGCTCCTCTAGTAAATTGATCACTCAAATAAAAAGAAAGGAATATTTTAGATCTGCAAAGATGGGCAAAAATTAAAATTGCTCATCTTAACTCTGCATTAGGGAAAAAAATGAACTTTGATCTATCATATTGCAGAGCTGCAATGCAATGGCAATTTATCAGTTCTTTAATAGTCAAAGCTTCCAAGTAGTAAAAGCTTCTTAGACTTTCTAATCTAATAGCCATTATTTTAAATTTTTGTTCTGTATGACAGAAATTTTGTTCTGTATTGTTCAGAAGCAAGAAAGCAACATAATTTCTTAAGAATTTTCTCTTTTGTAAGAACTAATGAAATGGAGTTCGATGCTACTAATTTGGTGCTTCCTCATGCTGGTATAGAAACAATGCAGGATCCACCTTACTATATCTTAACTTTTCTTAATCTAAGGATGGCACTGTGTATCAGCAACAGGGCTGTCTTAAGGCTGGGATACAGCAGCATCACCCCTTAAGGGAATATTTTCTCATTTTGAGACTAGAGCAGCGTACATGCTTCTGCCACCAGAACCGCCACCCTGCCCAGTGCTGACAGTGCTGGGGTGGAGGCCCTGCCTGTGGCTTGGGTGGCTTCCACCCTGTGGGGAGTAATTAGGAAGCTTTCTCTGTGCTCCGACCACCACGTCTGCTGCAATTTGTCTTTACGGGGGATATAAAAGGACTCTCTGCTTCCTCCCCAACACCAGATGGGTGGGAGAATTTATCCCAAGGTGATGGACCCAGCTCCATGGTGTCTCAATTTTTCTGAGTAAGGTGTGCCCTGCACTCCCAAGCCAACAGAGACATGAAGATATTTAGCATCCTGTGAGCCTATCACGCAAGTGAATCTGAAATAAATTTGACTGGCTTGTTTTAAAAAGTTTCCCTTGGCCAGCCCAAAGCACAAGAAGGAGCATTTAAGACTGCAGATCTAAACAGGCAAGTTGTTAGTGCTAAACATTAGACCCCAAGGTCAGAATTCAGAATTCCCACAGTCAACCACTCTGACTCAAAAATACATCAATGTATTTGCTAAATGGAAACCATACTCACCTCACATCTTATCATAATGTCACAATGCGCGTAAAACTACAAATCAGTTTTAAGGCAAAATACGTGACAGCAAACTATCAGTACACAAAAACTACATTAAATACCAGTCTTCATTTGTCCCTACCACTTCAACTTACCTCGCGGTGCAAAACTACTCACTGCAGTGCACAGCTTGAGATAGTCTAAGATCCATTTTAGAGTGGACTGAAATATAAATGACAGTTCACACTACACATGAACATAGACAACTGTATAAAATATTTAAATAAAGACAGAAAAGAACAGAGGAAACCAACAGAGCCTTTGGCAGACCCAGCCTTTGGGAATTTAGCAGCTTGAGATTCACTGCAAATTTCATCTTTAATGTTATTTTTAGTTCAATATTTTGTAGCATTCAGAAGTAAATCTTTGTGTGCTGTGTCTCCTCCTGCTTGTGCTGTTTCAATACAATTGATTTGTGACATGTTTTGTAATATTTGTTGGTTTTTCTGTTTCTTCATAAAATTTAGTGAAAACCATTACACTGTTGTTTCTTTCTAAGTGCTGAATATTGACTGTCACAACTGAATATAAACAAGACCTCCCAATAGTCTTTGTTTCACCACACCTTGTGTTGCATAATTTAATTAATTATTAATTTATTTAAACATTAATTTTTGGTTCTTGGGTGAGGGTCAAGCTCTTTTTTCAGCCTCTCACCACTGCCCCAAATACTGCCACACTTTGATTTTATCCTAGAATCACTCTTTTGTCTCTCTGTAAAGCAGTCTGACCAGAATGATACACGATCACACCCAACTAGAAGATGCTGTAGAGAGGATGTGTGGATAACCACTGTGTGAAGGATGATAGAAACACCGACTCTGCCTCACGTCGTCTCTTTGACCCGTTCCTGCCCTGCTCAGGGACTGGTCCACCAGCTCCCTCGGGGCCACCTCTCCTGTTGCTTTGCCAGACAAGCCAATACAGGTATTGGCTCCTTCTCTACCTGCACAGAGATCAAAGAGGCCAAAAAACTAGAAGTGTAGGCGTACAAGCAGATTGCCACAGGTCAAAGCAGGGTGTGAAGCAGCAGCCAATCAGCTGCCCCACAGCAGGCGCTCGTGTGTGTGTTTTCACTCAGAACCAAATGCAAGACAGCACCAATGCAAGTGTAAAAGAAACAGTATTTTTACATCAGATTTATCATGATGTAAAAAACATTTATTTACATCAGATATGTCAGGGAGTTGGCATGTGAACACGGCAATTACCAAAGTTTCTGAGAAACTGTAAGGTCACACCCTAGTCTATCGCACTGTCTGTTGGTGTCTTTCACGCTCAGGTATCTGGTTCCCAGTCAAGTCCTGTTTTAATAGACTGGCCAGGCCTTTCCCCCTCCTCCTGGTGCAGAGAACTCCGTGAACATACTCTCCCATTACTATACTTATGATTTAATAGTTGTGCCACAGATCGTGGCGTTACAAGGAGACAATTTCACATCCCACGGAGGTGACAATAGCACTGTGGGGTGACACGTGAAGGGAAACATACAAGAGATTTAAAATAAGACTAAGGCTACTTATCTTCGCCGTCAGAACACCATAAAACTACTTTTGCTTCTAATATCACCAGGCTGCAATTGGAGTTGGAAATTCTTCCTTTTTTCATAGAAGAATTTGCCTGATCATAAGGCTTTAAAATGGCAAGAGAGCTTTTTTTATTATTTCAAAAGCCTTATTTCTAACATATAAAGTAATTATTTTAACAGTTTACATAAATGCAAGGATGAGAAGCTCCAATTGAATGACCACGCATCGGTCTTTAAACAAACAAAAGAAGTACTTTATCCTCACAGCGCATAATGAAATTACGGAATTCATGGCCACGGGACAGTGTGGAGGTCAAAAGTGTAAATGGACCCCAAAAGGGATTACATGGAAACATGCAAACAAAATCCATCACTAGCTGCTAAATATGATAATCAAGATTCAGCCTCCAAATAAAAATGTCTGCGATACTGATCCTCAGAGGGCAGAAGCACACGGGGAAGCAAGATTGCTCTATATGAGTGATATATCAGAGTTCATATACCTTTTCCCTAGGCATTTGCTCCTGTTCACTCTGAGAAAAGACTCTGGTCTACATGAACGTTTTGTCTGATTCAGCATGGCAGCTATTGCATATACTCTAAAGTCTTTGCAAATCCCAAGTAATTTTATTGACACTGTAAGTTTCAGAAATCTTTCCATTTTAAACTGAAGATAATTAGAAGAAGCCTGCAAAGTGTCAAACAGAGGGCCAAAAGGAACAACGGTACCCAGAAAATGTGGAGATTCAGAGTTCAGAATGTTCTCTATGAAAGTCATGTTTTGTCGTATAGTTGTGCTTCAGATTCTCATTTCGCACTAAAAAAAAAAAAATAAATTTCCATCCCATGGTTGCAAAAAAGGAAGGTAACAATACCGAAACCTGTGCACAGTCCACCTTCCTGAGTCTGCTGAGAGCTGGAAGCTTATCTCACAGCCGAGAACCGTCTCGTAAATCTGACGTAGGTCCCTGTGCCCCTGCAGCGCTGGAACCACTGCTCACCATCGCTTTCACTGCATCAAATCACTTGGGCCTCGCCCCTTCTGCGTGAGTCAGGTTCTGAAAACCGAGCCGTCTCTAGCCTGTCGGGTTCAGAAACACCTGCCCCATTAACCCAGTTTCACTATTTGTCAACCACAAGTAACGACCTGATTCAAGACATGTCAATATTCTGCCAAAACGTACCATTTTGTCCTCTTAGCCACCTCCCTCCTCCCACCCACCCCCAGGTTATGGAACTGTGGGATGATTGCCAGAGAAATGCAATAAAAAGTAGGAAATGTATAAAAACAAAACTCACTTACCTAAAAGCCCTGGATGTCAGATCTCTTTGTGCTGCTTCCTCCCCCACCATCCACGTCTTTATTTCCAGCACTTGTTTCTCCCCTTAATTTCCTCTTCCCTTGCTGCCCTTTTTCTTCACTTGTTCTCTTTTCTGTTCTTTTTTTGCCTCTTTTTATGCCCCGTTTTTTTTCTTTGACTAAAAATGAATAAATTAATGGTTTCATAATTTTTCCTTGCTTTAGAGCCAGTAAAGCATTATGGTGTCACTTTACCACTTCTGTTTCCTCTTCCCAGTTTTTCTGCTGCTACTTTTGTTATTGTTTTCTACCTTTTTTCTAGCCTTCCTCCACAGCAATCACTCCCTCCTCAGCGAATTCTTATGCTCCTTCTCTCTGCGGAGCTTCTGTATTGTCCCAGTGCAGTCTGAAATGATCCAAATTTCCAGGCAGATTTGTTTGGCTTCTCAAGTTTTGACAGGGTGTAAAGGTCATCCTAAACATGTAAGCCAATACCGAGCACTTCTGGTGGAAAGTTGCTGGATGCACAGACTCGGCTTCAGGGAGAAGCATTGGGAGTGCAGCAGGGTCCCATTTCAGTTGCTGGAGGGAAATACACGCTCTTGCCTAACTCTAAGACACTTATTTCACTCTTATTTCTTTGGCCTTCCAAAAGTTCTGTCATTGCCTGCTGAATGTACTTACAGGATCCATCCCTAAAATCTGGCATCTTTACTAACCTCATGGATGTCCGTCCTGCCAAGAGTACGCAATGCTGGGAATAGCACTCTCCGGTTAGCTTACAGTTGCTCACATTCTCCTCATACTTAAAACCACTCCGAAGAAATGTCGGTTGATCCAAGCGGCTAAGTGTGCTGCTCTAATTGCTGCGTGACGTGATTGGAGTGCGCTTGCTGCAGGAGAGCCGCAAGGCCGTGCAGGCTGCACGCGAGGCTGGCCCGCGCTGAGCTGCGGTCCCTTGCAGGGTCCTGTTTAAACACACCATCGCTCTACGCACACATCTTCAAGGGCTAAACATGCCATAAACCAATGCATTTTAATTCTTCCCTATGCTTCTTCATTCCTGTTGGGCACAAGCACATTCAAGGCTTAAAGGGAAAAACAGTATTTGAGGTTTGTGAGATCAGATGGTGGAAAAATGGAAGCAGCACTAGCTTTAGTGTATATTTTCAATGCTAAGAATTGAGATGATGAGGGATTAGGTCTAAAGTAACACCCAGAGAATGAGAAACAGCCTGACTAGCTGAGAAATTCATGCTGTAAACATTATTCTAGAAATAATCTTTTTGTGTTTCTGTTCTTTACCTTTTTAACAGCACAATTACCCATGACAATATCATTTGAACAGGATTTAAAAAAAAATGCACAAGCCACCTTAATGAAATACCATCCACAGTTCAAACAACAAAAAAGATTCCCATTTGGGGGCTTCTCTCCATTTATACTAATTATCAGTTTTTCTATGGAAGAATTGTACAATATGGGTTTTTCCTGCTTGTTCATAATAGGTCATTCATTAAAGAAAATACTGGGAAATTATTTTCTGTGTCAGTGGATACAGGATGCCATCTGGGAGCTGAAAAAATGAACAGAAATCAGACTGAAAAAAATTATTAAAAACATGAAATTAGTTGCACTTACGGAAACCAGACAAATACTTTAAAAAATCCCAGGCGCATCAGATAGGCTATAATAATTGGCAGACTGTCCGTTTACACGAGCGATGCACTTACTCATAGGAGCGGTCGGTGGCTTCCTCCGTCAGGCCCTCGGTGACTCACGCTCACCATTTCCCCTGGGTCTTTTCCCTGCTCTCCTGCTTCTCCAGAGCTGTCCGCACCCCCTCCGGCCTGGGCTCACCAGTGCCGCATGGATGCTCTTTGCCATTTCCTCCTGCAGATTTTCCCAGCTGTCTGCTTACTGGCACTTCTCCATTCCTCTCGCTTTTGTTTTCAGTTTTCTGCTTCCTTTATTCTAACCAACTCTATAACATACGGCTGTTGCCACGTATCAGTTGGTGGTGTCCCTGGGTCCAAAACCAAGAGGTAGGTCAGAAAACCTCTCTTGAAATGTGAGCTGGTCTACTCTGACTCTGATTCTAGGGTTATCTAAAATTCAGTGTTCGTCTTTCAGGGGTCAGGGACGTGGGTTAAATTTGAAGGGGGATGCCTACATCAGCAGATAAGGAAACCACAATAACATAGCGATAAATATATTAAGATGAATATGGCCATATGCCAATTTTTTTACCCTCATAAATAAGTCTCTTGTTTACCAAATGTTCAATTTTGGTTATGTCACTATAAAAATCAAGCAGCTGGTAATTCAGGCTTGATTAGCAGGTCTCCAGTTTTGATTAGTAAATTACTGTAGTAATCAAGGTTAATTCTCATTTCAGAGCTATGCTACAGATTTTATTTCTTCCAGAGACCTGGATTTACCACTCTGGAGAAGGAATATTTCAATAAATATTACAAAAATATCCAGAAATAGAAATCAAAAGGAGATGCAAAGGTTTCTGAAACGTAGGGAACCAGCGCAGCAACACTATTCAAACCTGAAATGGTTAATGTCCTAGGAATAAAATTCCAAGCTGCAATTTTGCAGTAGACTTCTGCATAATATATGCAGAGATTGCATTGCTAATTCCTTTTACCTAATGTTTATATTTCCATCTTTAAAAATTGTTTTCTTTGGATCTTCATCTTTCATTTTAAAAGTAGAAAAAAAGTATACAGAGAGGCTTAAAAAGAAACCCAAGAGACCATTATTAGTATAAAGATAAACAGTAGAATGGATTCTAACTGAGCCAGAAAACATCACTGTAGAATTTACATAAAATTTAGTTTTCAACCAAACATATTGCACATACAGTTCCAGCTCATCTCATAATGAATATTCAAGATTTCAAATGACCCACATGTCCCATAAGTGAGCAAGAGTCCCCAAAAAATCATCATTGTCATAAAAGAGGCACAATATTAAAAAACACTAGGAATTCATTAGGAATCTTTTTTCTATGAAACTTTCTCTAAATCTTTAGCCTGCAAATCCTGTGATTATTTGAGCTGTACAAGTCTGTCAGGGATTTGAAGCTGGATAACAAACTCTTATATGGTTTTTAATTAGGATACTATTATTATTTTCTAGTCAGAATTCTGGGTCAGATTCTATGTATATCTCTCATCAATTTTATATAATTAGAGACTATCTAACAAAAGTATGAGGCTTTGCTTTATCTATTATTGCATGCTGTTCTCAGATAGGAAAGAAAAGGCAATTTTCAGATACATCATAGTGTTCCACTCAAAATATATAGATAAATTTCTCCCCAATAACACAGAAATAATTGACTGAAGAAGCCCTCAAATATATGGGTACAGAGGCACATTACCGAGAACACAGTAAACGCTGAGTTCAGTATGAAGTTACACGATTCCTACATCCTTTGAGGGGAAAAAAAAACCACCCCCAAAACCAAACGCCCCTTTTCTAGATAAACATGTTATGTCCTTTTGCAAAAGGCTGGGGAGGAACCTGGAATTCACTTCTGTTTCTACATCTGTGCTTTACTCCACTGGAGCAATTTTGCTGCCCAGCTATGAGCACTTTCCTCATGTGGATGGAAACACAGAGTGTTCTGACTCAAACCAGGAACAACTGCGCTTCTAACTCAGCATCTTGTTCCTGATGATGGCGACCAGCAGATGCCTCAGAAGGTTTCTTCCTGGTGCTAGAAGTCAATGGCTGACTTAAGGCCTGAAGCAAGGCGATTCTTACCGTTTCTGCATTTTTCCCTATGTAAGGAAGTCCTAGATATTTCACATCGGGTCTCATCTGCATGGGTCATTTACAGAGCAGCATCTAATGACCTAAACCGCGGCAGAAAGTGGAAAGCAACCTGATCGATGAACATTTATTTAAGATCAACCCTTAGCTAAAATAATAATCAATTTGAATAGAAAGTAAGCATATACAGGCTGGATTTACTGAATATATTACAGACTTGCCTCACTTTCACACATCAGCAACTTAGGAAGTCCCACTCTTTGCAAGGGAAGAGGAAAAAACATCCTTTCAGGCAGAAAGCTTGTAAAACAAACATTGTCGCTCTGGAAAAATTTGCGCCTGCTTTTCGTAGTCTGTTTTATACCTGCAAGACAAGATTCACCTGGGGAAGGAATGGGTGGGGGGTGGGGGGAAGCAATTACAACCAAGCCATTGCATTAATAGGAGACTTCCACAGATTTTTGGCTTGTCTCCAGTAGTACAACAGCTCCTTGAATCTGGCAGATTTTACTCATTGCTTTTGCGCATGTTTTTATTTTTGGCTTTGGCTTTCCTCTCCTTTGCAGCTCTTCCAAGTTACATGGGAGGAAGCACACAGCTGTCATTCCTCAAGAATAGTACAGGAGACAGTGGCCTCTGTAACCACCTCTCCCACCAACAGTTATGATGCAGGCATGTACAAATAGCTTGAGATTCTTCCCAAGCTGCATTCGTGGCCAAACTGACTTATTTCCTGACTTTGGTGAATTGCAACTAGCAGCTTAGGGCTATGGTTGCAATACAGATAAAGCTGTATTTGGGGATATTAACAAAATTCAGAATAAAATTCAAAACTACGCCCCCCAGAAGACTGCTTTGTATTGCTCTAGTAGGAGATAAAAGCTCTGAATGGCCAGTAACAGCTACCTCTAGACCTCTTGGGCAAAGATGAGGTGGCATACAACTGACTCTGCTGGTTATTCATCACCCTTTTGACAATCTCCAAGCAATCAACATGAAGGAAATATGACCAGGGAGTCACTGCAATCTTGTTATCCCTGGCAGAGCAATAGTTTTCTTAAAAGCACGCTGGTAGAGCGTAAATGAGAGAAGTCGTAAGGTTTCTGGGAAGGTATTTATTTTTTCTGCAGGTAGGATTGTATCACTGAACGTGATAGTCTCTATTTAAGGTGATTAATAATACGTTATGTTACTTGTTTTGAATGAAGACTATAGGCCAGCTCCTGCCCTGGCTCAACTCCCATTGAAGTCAATTGTTTAGCCTGAAAAATGGATTACAGGATGTGGCTATAATTTATGCATAGAAAAACGCAGAGGATTTTACTTTAGAAACAGTAATTCTTATTTATGTGCACTGCAGTAGTGCCTAGAACCCAAGATTCTTTGTGCAGGACAGTATCCAAATGCAGAGGAAATACAGACAGGGTCTCTACCCCAAAGAGTCTTTAATCTAAGCCAAAGACAGAAAACAGATGGGGAGAGGGGCAGAAATGACAAGGTAACTGGGAGATAATTATGATCACTATGCAGTCACAGCACATCAGCTGCTTAACCACTATCATTTTTTTAAGGTGTCACAGCAAAGGGGAGTTTTAAAGGAGGTTGTGACGAAGGGCAAGCGTAGTAGTTTGGTAGATTTTCATAGGAGTGGACCCTCACAGGAGAAAACAAAAAGACCATGGTTCAAAATTTAAGACAGTGGTGATGAAATCTGTTGTGAATGGTGGCTGCACATTGATTGGTCAGTATCTCATGGATGTGATAGGGACTAACAGTCTGGGGAGAGCCTATGTGGACCTTAAAATATCTGTAGGACATTTTTAGCTGCAGGGGAAAAGGAGAACCTGATGAAAGGGAGCGTGGATGAAGAGGGAGATGATGCAATAATCAATTTGAAAATGCCCCCCTGTAGCAGTGTCCGAGTGAACGTGCAGGATCTCTACCTGCCACGACCAGAGTAACTGAGACTCAGTGCTAGGGTTTGAATTAATGTTTGAGTTGTGCTGGTTGAAAGGTCAAACTGTAGATGTGAAATGCAAGAATCAGGAGGTTTGTCCTAGCAAGACACAAATCTAGAGAGAGATATGCAGAAAAACAAAGTATGTAGAAAGAACTGGGCCCAGAGCCTGCGATGAAGGTGCTAATACAGCAGTCATACCTTTAGTTATTGTTTTGCAAGACACTCTGGCATGAAAGAGAGTCCTTGTACTTGAAAAGGGCAACGCTTCTGAAACTGCTTGTATCTGACAAAGCAGAAAACTCTTTTGGTGCCTGAGCAAAATATATGGAAACGTGAGAAAAACCAATGACAAAAAGGACAAAGCCTCCTCTTTAAAGGTCTTAAGGCTTTTTTTTTTGCCCTCCCTCCCCCAAGTTAGTAATCCTAAGTTCATATTTCAATACATAAACCAATGAAAACAAACCATTTCTGCACACCACATATGCATGCTCTGGTTTTAGGTGCCATTGTGGGAACTGAATAAGAGAAGTGTAGGTATGGAGCTGCTTGTGCTTCCTTGTAGGAGTAACTTTTTGTGAGCCTGAGCATTTGCAACTCCAGTCTTACTATGAACAAAACCAAAAAGGACAGTATGCACAGTACTGCAAAGCATGTTATAAATGCTTTTTATAAATGCGTATTATAAAAATGTTGAGGTGGTATCTAAATTACTGCCAGAGCTCTGACCTTGATTACAAACGATCATAAAGTAAAGAATACTTTGAAGTGAAGTGCCCCAAACTGTAGATCAAAATGCTTGTATATTCATCACTTTGACTGAGATCCAGCCAAGATTTCGTTGGCTAATAAAGACTGTAAATTAAATAGAAAACAGGTCCAGTAAAGAGAGGTCATGGCTGCTTTTTTAAATGCTTACAGTCCTTTAGGGGAGGACGTCTGTGCTGCTTTAATTGTTCAGAGTTTCACTTTCTGCCATGGGAGCTGCAAATGTGCAAGGCTCTGTCTCATAATGCTGCAATATAAACCTCCATTTAAACTTGATGGGTCCCTTCTCAACGAAATTTTATTTTCCAGGCACTTTTGTGACATGCTTTTTTATGAGCAGTGTGAATAAATACTATAGTGAAATTACCTATGCAAATGGGCAGAACTACAATGTCTAGGGTTAAGAAAAGAAACAACAAAATCCTGCTTTAAAAAAAAACCCCAAACACCCAATACAACAGCTACATTTTTCTAATTTTAATAATTTATCTGGGGCACATACTAACTATACATGATCTGACTGGCAAAATGTGAAAGTGAGCTAAATTTCAGTTTTATTACTGTTTTGATTCCTCTCCGCTTTGCAGATCAGTGACCACACCACGACTGCTCTTAAGGAGCGGTCCCAGGCTTCTGGGAGGATCGGATGTTTTCCCAATCCGCCTTCTACCAGTCCACATGGAGATGCCTGACAGGCAACCTGAGAACAAGCTGTCTAGCCGTGCTTGATAGTGTGCAAACAACGCACGGTTTTAGTGCCCTGTTGATACCATCGCTAGTTGTGATGCTTTGAGCAGAGCTTTATATTCTCTTAATGAACAGCCTTTAGGTGTTTGAGGACCACTTCTAATGAATTGAGTTTATAAAGCCCTAGACTACCACTCAAAAGAAACATCTTGGAGGATCAAGTCCTCAAACTACAGAACAAACTTCCACTTTTAGTCCTGCTTGAAAGTTGTAATCTACCTAGACTCTAAATGGTTTCTATATTTAAGTGAGAAAATCATTGTGACTCACCACAGAGCAGAGCCTTGTGGATGGTCTCTGCTTCTGTCACTTTGCCTCGAAAGGATCCAAGAATTAAGATTTACAAAGCAGATTATGAATTTTGTAATTCTCAGTGAAAAAAAAAGGTGATTGTTAGAGAAAAGCTACCTGTTAGCTTTGCATGATAGTCATGCAAAGGGTGTAAATAGAAGGGCAGAAGATAGGAAAACTTGAACGCATTCTTTGCTAGCTGGCAAAACACCCCATCATTATTTATATGAAATTAAACTTTCAGTCGTGCAACAATCACTCTACCCTAAACTGCAGATTTCTCAGGACTAGTCCAGAGATTAATTAAGCCCTTAAAAATTAGGGAGTCATGATCTTATTTGGTAAAAGGCACTCTTTTGGGGAACGACAGTGCAGCGGAAAATAGACAATAACCAGTACTTGACATTATAGCACAGGTCCTCCGTAAAATTCAGATTGTTCCTCATGATCTTTTTACTTTGAGAGGAAGGTTGGCCAGATTCTGGTTTCAGTTACATCCAGTAAATCTGGAATAATAATACTAAAGTCTGTTGAGTTGATAAGGGTTTTACAATTTTGTGAAAAAGAAGCTGAAGCCACAAATGAGACATTCCTACGTTGCCTGTGCTCTTTATTTGTCTCCTTCCTTGTCACTTACTCTT
>NW_010391424.1:131839-145613 GCF_000710305.1 Buceros rhinoceros silvestris | reverse complement strand
CTTTCCCAACCTCTGTACTTACTTTATTCCGTCCTTTCCTAGCCATTCCTGTTGCTATTCTTCACGGCTTTGGGTGGGTGGTGAACTGGCATTAGAAAGAAAAGCCACACAGCAATATCTGCACTATAGCATTATTCAGAGCACCACGCCTCCTCCTCTTGCTTACCTCAGTGTCTGTAGGAAACGCTACGTGTTCATTCTTTACACAATACTAGACAGTAGAAAAAAGAACACCGTGTTTTTTCTGAGGTTGAAACCTATTCAAAATCCTACAAACAGAAAAAAAGAGGAGTTAAATGAGTACCTTAATTCGCTTGCTCTTGAGAAGCTGATACTACAACAAACTGCAGCAAGACTTTTAAATCAGGCCTGCGGAACAAAGCATTCCAGTGTCATTTTTACATTAGTGATTGCAGTTGATGTCATTTTCACAAAACAAAATTATAACCAAAATGGATATTTCAGGTCAAAGTGCCACAAAGAATATATAGATACATTTCCATCAATAAATCTGCCCCTTCCTGCCCTGACAGAAGTGTTCAACCCCTTGTGATTGACGTTTTTACCACTAAATTATACTATGTCTGCTTCTAGAAGAAATGTCTCCATTACAAAATTAGCTAACCATCAACATAACATAAAATAACTTCAACATGGTGTCATTTCACAAGAATATTGATTCTTACAGACTTACTGGATTAAATCCTGGTTTCCCATAAAAGAAGCAGCCATTATGTCTTTGGTAGACAGAAAAATATATATTGTGGAAAGATGTATCTTGAGGTGATTAAAACTTCATTGCTGAGCTCAGAAGCAGAGGATTTTGTCCTGTGACCATAGGAAATAAAGAAAATGGAAAAGATATTCGTTTGAAACATACATAAGAATAAAGCTAAAAACCAGCTACTAGTCTGTCATTTCATTTTCCTTTGCTGGAAGATACTTTTGACTATTGGTTGCAATAGGAAAAGTCATCAATTCTTCTAGATTGACGACTGAGTCTCCCAAATCCTTTTCAAGACCTTGTGCGTGTAACTTTTCTTTGCTTCATCTTCCTCACCTTTAGTGCTAATAGAATTCCTCATACCTCACAGGATGTTGTGAGCTTATAATTGACTAATACCTGAAAGGGCTTTGAAGTCTTCAGAAGATCAATGCTATCTAAGGGCAAATAATCACGACATGCAATTGTAGTTTTTTCCTATACTGGAACTGTAGAAAGGAAAACCAATTGGAGAACAGATCTTTTTGTCACCATCTCTACTTAATTTTTATAGAGTTGCCCTATATTTAGCATTGAAATAATAATGGGCTAAATGCATTCTGGGCCCAACTTCCGTGATTTTAATGAAGTAACATCGGGGATAAATTTCACCCAGTTCTTCGTGACCACTTGCACTTCAGAGAATTTCTTAAAGGAGAAGATGCCACCTCTGTGACCACAATTCATTCCAATTCTAGCTGTGAAGACACAAATGAAGAACAGCGTCTTCATTAAACAAGGCCAATGTAAATTGTTGCGTGCATGGTACCATGCTGAAGACTCCAACCTGTTCAGGGCTAGCAGTATGCTCAGGGAGCAGGGGTAAGGCAAAGAGCTGCCAGGTTTCTCACTCTTTACCAAGTACTTTTCATTTCTGTTCATCTTAAGATAAGAGCCTTTAAAATCAAATCAGTTCTGTACTTCCTTATACAGAAGAAGCAGGTAACATGCAGTTCCAGGAAGACTAGCAGTGATGAGGTGTAAAAGACATGGGGAAAGCATGAGGTTGCTGGGGAGGTTTGCAGTTACAATGCCTGTGCATAGCAGCCTTCTATTCTCTGAAAAGCAGTTACGCTGGAAGAGCGCCATCCCTCCCCCATAGCTTGTGTACGTTTGTAGGGGCAAGGGGAATTCTGCTCAGCAGCTCCCTCTTACTCTGGCTCTGTGTGGCACGCACAGAAAAAAGAACATTTTCACCTTGGGAGAATCATGGTACAGAGCAGCCTGTTAGTGAAGGATAGGCTGTCACCATTCATCCCTGCCCATTAAGGCTCGAAGAGGACAATGTTACTAGTCTCTGCCCATTCAATCCTTTTTTGTTGGCACATTACTATTTTATCATTTTGATCTTCTCCTTACTGAAGATAAAAGACACCATGGGCGGGATTCATGAATGACTACTGTTATTTATCGACCCAGGACTTTTTGAACATTTTTTCCCCTCTGATTCATGAACCACTTTTCCATATTCGAAAAGCAGTTCATAAATCGTTCAGCACCAGCAGAAATTAATAATAATGAGTTCATTTACATAAAAGGACTCATTCTGCCAGTTGCTGATAATGTTTGAAGCCAGAACCTCGGTGGCAAACAGGATTTTTGCTGGTAGTGCAGGAAATAATCTTTTGTTTATAAATTAATTAAAACATACTTTCCCCCTCTGCTTTTAAAGCTGCTATAAGGACATTTCATCAGGCAAAACGTTATGGTTTTTCTTTCCTTTTTTTTTTTTTTAAACAAATGGCATTGCCCAGAGTTGAAAGAGGGATTTTTGGTAGCAGTTAAGAGTAAAACTTTTAAGAGAGAGGAATATATTTTGATTTGTTTTCATTTTTTGAGGGAGGATTTCTTCTAAAGTCATTGGCAGCTGCATTTCACAAGGGTTTGTTTGAACATATTCTTTCCTACGATCTGTGTGTGTTCACTCTCTCCCTCCCCAAGTTTTACTCTGAGTTTCAAATTCAAGTGAACTTAAAATCTCAAGAAGAAATTCCCACATTTCCTCTGGACTCAAACCCACGAGTTTCACATGATTTCAGTGCAAAACTATAATCACTCCCAGGTTTATTCTTGGAAGGAGAGATGAACCTGACTGCCCATTCCCATAAAGCCAGCTAAGGTGTGGAACCTGTGAATGGACGTTTAATGCCAGCACACACAGGTGGTGTATGCGTGTGCTTCACTAGGTTCGGATGCCGGGAACTAGTCTTTCTTCCCCAAGACCTGATTTACATGATTTACTCTAATGGAGCTCCATTGGACCTACATTGCCGTAAGAGAATGAGCTATTTGAAGTGTAAGGGTTGGGTTTCACAACACACTAAAGCCTAAACTTAGTTGCAGGCTGCTGCTGTGAAGAGAGGCTTGCTCTCCCCCACCAAAAGCCTCATGGACCTGCTATGCAGTGGGACAAACCTGACAGAAAATAGCACATACGACCTCATCCCATACATTTCCCTTTGGATCACCAGCCTGGCAGGAGCCCTCACCAAACATCCCTCACTTCAGTGCTTTCCCGACTAGCCTCAGACCCCTCCAAGTGACTCCACACAGCCGAGAAGTTTTGTAGCTCCTGTAAAGCATCTTCTCTTCTCCTGCACTGTTCATGGAGAACACACATCTACAACGAAGTTCAGTTTCCGTTCCAGAGCCCAAGCCTACAAATTACGTGCAGCAATAGCCAACATTGCTCCACTTTAAGTTGCTTTTTGCATTCAGGCCCAGCTCTTTCCAGAGAAAGCTTGGTAGCCGAAAAGCCCCGTGCATATTGCTTTTAAGTTACACAGCAGAGCTCTCAGATTTGCAAGGAGGAAAATGAAATAGCCATATGAACATTTTACACACAAAAAATGGCCTAATTCTCTCTTAGTATTTGGAAAGGAGAAGAAGACTTGAGTGTCAAGTAGCATTGGAAAAGAACGGAAATTTTTCTTAATTTGTTTATTTATGTACAGCACAATTATTGGGAATTGTGATATGGGATATGATTTGCTGCTTTATTCAATTTCTTACTGATGGAATTCGTTGTCTGTTGGTATTCTCATTTTTATTTGCATTTCAGCTTTTGTTTGGGAAACACAGAACAGAGTTATCATAAAGAAAGACTATAAGTTGGAAATGTATATTATTAGTCTGATCTGCATAATATGCATGTATATGGCTTCTTTGCAATAGAACAACAAAAGGCCTGAATTACCTGTTTCTACTTTTGCTCTTAATGGGTGGCATCTGGGTTTGTTGGGATTGAACAAAACTTTCATTTCGTATTTTTGAGAAGGAGGAGTTGGCTGACTAGTTATCTCTACATGGTTTAATTTCCTCTCATATCCCCTTCTTTTTCATTTTACAGTTTAAAGACTTCTGAGGTAAATGTAAGGAAGCCAAAAGAGTTCTCCAGGGACTTCACTGGACTATACACCACTTACCGGCAGCACGAACACGGGCAGCTCACTTCATGTCGTCATCTGTAAAACAGAGTTAATGATTCACCTTAGAAAACTGAGATACGTTCACCAAGATCACTGTATAAAGTCAATATATTACATTACTGTTCAGATCACCTTTAATTTTGCATTTGTAAGACATGTTTTTTCAGAAACAGGCTTTTATTGGCAACAGGGTACTCTTGTAAACTTCCTGAATTGCAGTTACTGATGTCTGCCTACGCACACACACACACATTCTACCCACTAGCTATGCAAGTTTCTGAGTAACAAGTGGGACGTTGCTTCTCCAGTCTGCTTTGTATAAGTTCAGGTAATTAGTGATGTCACCAGTATAAAATGGAGAATATTTGGATGTAGAACAGAAAACAGAAATTGGAATCATCTTCTCAGTAGAAAATACCTGAGGGAAAGGAGAAAGTCCTATGGCAGCAAAATGACATGCTGGAGCAGACTGAACACAACACTCGTAACGTGAGGAGTCCACTTTTCTCAGTGCATAAATTCAAAACAATGAAAATGTCATGAATAAAGCATTTAGAGAAGTGACTCTGACAAGGGCCGGAGTGGAGGAGGGCTGCTGGATCGTACAGTCGACCACTTCAAGTGAAATTGTGTTTACTGATGGAGAGAAAACATCAAACTGGGAAACAATTTAGGCTTAAGGTTCCCCAAAAGAAATTCCTGCCCAAGCAAGTGAACTGTAGAGACTTCAAACAGAATCAGGGTGTTTTAAGTGACTGTGTAAGACACTGACTCTTCATAACATTTCGGTGCATGTAAAGGACTTCAGCATTATATAAAGGATCTTAGCTATTGCATGCCAGTCTTTTGAAAACATCCTACCGCAAGTGAAACTAGTATAAAAATGCTTCACCCCTGAACAAATGCCCGTTGGGAGTTGCAAAGAGCCACTAAGTCTTGATCCCCGTAGGAGCTGCAAATGTTGCTGGAAGGCACTCCTAACGAGGAGCCAAATCTGGAGCTGGAGGTGCTCAGCATCTCTCAGGATTTGGCCTTCTATTTGGACAGCCTGCAGACCCCAGAGCCAATCCTATGAGGCTTCTGTATCATTCTGAATAAGCTTTAGGGGGTGGGGGTGGGGAAATCTGAGGCAAGTTTTCAATCTGCTCAATTAGTTTTAGTGAGGATTTTCAAAGTTATCTTCACGAGGAAAAGGGCTAGAAAGGTGATATGCTTAATGGAAATTGGAAAAATCTATGGTCTGTTCCTGCCCTCTCCAAACACCGGAACAGTTTTCAGTCATGGGCCTGGTCACAAAGGCCAGCTAGGGAGAAAGATATAATAAAGGCAAGTGGGAATTTGCCTTTTATATTGGAATCAGTATGGAAATGCAATCAGGGTAGATGATACTGTTACTCATTTTCACACCTCTGCAAAAATCTGCATGTTTTCCATTTATGAAATAAGCCAAAGATTTCACAACGTCAAACAAACTTTTGGTAAAGTTTCAGTGAAACACTGGAGATTCTACCACGTGGTCCAGGCAGAGAATACTGCAGGCGCCTAAAGCAAACGGGAAGTTTTAAGAAGTAATTGCTCTATGGCTTTTACTTTCTTTTTTGTTTTGTTTTGGTGGGTTGTTTGGGTTTTTTTTTTTTTCTTGATATTCTGGAGATGCCAGATATCTTACCACTTGTTTCCAGGGTGAAGTCCCCATCCTCTTTTTTTCACCAAGCCTTGAAGCTGTAGTAAAAATATTATAACCTTCATTCAGTACATGCTCTGCTCCAAACTTCAACAGATCATCGACTGGATTTCCCCAAGTCCTGAAAAGAGGCATAACAACTATAAGATTAGAAAAAAATTCAAGAAACAAGAAATAGAAATCCCCAGCACACTTGGGTTCTTTATATTCACGTGATGACTTCTGAATGTTGAGGGATTAAGTCTTAAAGTATATTTTTGGGATCACACTTTCAAGCTTCCTACATAATCATGAGACCTAGAAAACTTTGTTTCACCTTGAAAAAAATTCTTTTTGCATTTGCAGGAGCTGAGGGTTTAAATAAAGCATCAAATAACTCAAAATTCATGATAAAATTGTAATAACTGGCAACATTGCCTATATCAAGCAAGCAAAACTCTGTTCAGAGCTGGTAGAAGGGGAGGAGGAATAAAGTACTATACAAGCGAGAAGAAGGTTTTGAAATGTTACTGCTTTGGAAAGGCTGCGTTTTCACATTAGTTTTGCACTGTTGTGAGCAATTATCTCAGCTTTCAGGTTCTGAGGCATGAGTTTTTGAGGGACTCTCTGAGAATAAACTACTCACTAGCAAATTTTAAGAAGAGATGTGACTGGTGATGCCATTGGTGACCTCAGTTTCACTATTTGGTAAGCTCAAGAAAGCTACCAGACCGAATACAGAGATACTTCCAGTTGTGCTCAAAACCCAGCCCTGCCTCAGGCAATCACAGTACTGTCACACGCTTTGTTAGATTGCCGAAGACACATGAACACTGATCAAAGCACCGACTGCATATACCAAATGATAGTATCACAAACATTCTCATTAGACAAAGCAAGTCAGAATTACTGAGTTAGGTGGCAAGACCATTAATTACAGGGTTATGAAAATAGTGAATGCAATAAAAATATAGCATAAATTGCAATAAAATATAATAAAAACTATAACTACTTAAATTCATATAATAGTAGGTTGCTCAAGAAAAGCTGAGCTACCTCCTAGTCTTTCTGTTTTCATTTACAGCAAGTTCACTTTGCAAATGTTGAAGAATCTACATCTATCGGAAAATTGCTCACTTACTGAAACCAGCTATTTTTAAGGTTTTATTTAAAGGAGATAATGAATAAGATTAAATTGATGTCAGGCATGAAGTAATTTTAACCAATACATTCAAAGTCTATAATACAAAATATTGGAAAATTATATGTAGAGTAATCTAAAGTAATGAGATATTAAAATTCCTTGGAACCTAGAAACTCTTCTATTCATCCTGTTCTTTTCCTTTCAACCTCACTGTGGGAGGCTCCATCTCTGACATCTTTATATACGATGTTCTCATTTCAAAATGCCACTGAACCTTCAAATGAACACTTGCCTATGATCTTTGAATACAAAAATACTTAAATCAAGGTTTTTATATTTTAGTGCACTCAGCCATAATATGCAGTGAAAGAATTTTGGTATTTAGTCTAGGTCTTTTTCAAAAGAGAGAAAAGGACGACTCTCAAAATGAAAACAATAGTTCAGTAGAATGAAATACCAGCAGTACCGGATAATTTCTAGACAGGATACTTCAAACATATGTTGAAAAGAAAGGGAAATAAAAAAAACCCTTTAGAAAGTTAAATCCGGAGTAAACTACAGTATCTTCCTACAAGAATTGCTTATAAATTGCCATTACAAATTAAAATAAAATCAAGTCGGGCAAGCAGTGTTTGTACAGTATTTCAGGATGGCACCTACGTACCAGTGAATAGGAAGAGCTTTGAAGACCTACTAGTTCTGCGATGGACACAAGACTGTGATAAACACAAGACTGTGATAAACACACTTCTCTTACATGCTTTAAACCAAACCTTTTTTTTCCTCACTGGGCTGTGGAGATTTTATAACTATAAACACGTTCTGAGGCCTTTTGCTAGAACACGCTGTATGTTCTATATATGTTCTCTACTGTCCTCTCTCAATCAGCTATACAAACACAATTTGATACGCCATAAACTCAACCAGCCGTCAAAGTAACTTGATGGAATAATGCAGATCTGCTGCTGAAGTCTCAAGTCAACTTTGTATTTCCTTTTTTAAGTTTACCTCTTAAAAGTGTTGATTCCACACGTAATTATCTCTCACTGCTTCGCTTCATTTTTGCTCTTCACATTAAGACGCTGGGAAATCTGGGTCCTTATTCCCCCAGAGGATAGTTCAGCTTAGTACCAAGCCTTTGTTTCATTTCACTGGTTGTAGAACTACCCATCAAACCTCAAACTGTACTTTTAACAGAATTTTTGTACGTGGTCAGTTTTCAGGTTTCTAGTGCACGTCAGAATTTACAGTTTTCTAGGTGGCCAATGCATCCTGTGTGGAGTTGTGAGTTTTCAGTTTCAGTAACCCCTCACAGGCTAAGTGTTGCAAGCAGGCAGCACTAGTGAGCATGAGTGAAAAGAACTCACTCATTGGAGTGAAAAGAACTCATTAGTGAGTTCTTTTCTGTGCTTGGGACAGGTGTCCACTATGCAATTCTTGGAGACTTTACTAACTCTGAGTGTCATCTTGGCTGAAGCAAGCAGCTGGGTACATCGCTGCTGTAAAGTTATGATGACTCAAAAGCTGTGATTATTTCTGCCTTTAATCTTTCCAACAGGACGGCTACCTGCATTGTAGCAGTATGAAAACAAGTTCTTTATACTAAATAGACTTCAAAACCACAGAGAAGTTTAAGCTTCTCTACCCAAAAATGTTAAAGCTTAACTGGAGGCAGAAACAACAAAACCACAGGTACCTCCTTCTGACAAACCCTAAGCTCTGTTTTTTATCATCACTGTAACTGATAAGAAAAAATATTAAGATTTTTTTCATCTTAACTAGGTGAGGGTAAACCACTCACACGAGATCTGTGCAGCTACGGGAAGCAGAAGAATGCACACCCTTAACATTTTATATGCATGCATTAAACTTGCAGATGTTAGAAGTGCCAAGAAAGGCGGAGGAAGAACACTTACTGGCTGCAGTTGCTGGCTGCACAGCAGCACTGAGTGCTCCATCCAGTGCAGCTGCTGCCCTGTGTGTGGCAGGATGCGCTGCTCAGTTCCCTTCCCTCTGGTGCTGAACATTGCTGGCAGCGCTCAGCAAGCTCCCTTAAACAGCACAGGCTGCTTGAACAGCTTGCGTAGGAATGCTCTGGAGAAAAGCGAACACCTGAAACATCGATAACAAAAAAGCCCTAGTCAGATTGGTTTTCGTGGAAAGTATATCATACAGTTGCATATAAGCTACTGCTATAATCATACTTTATTTCTTGTTTAGTTTCACTAGTATCTCCACTGATAAATAGTAAGAGAAAAAAAAAGATGAACACAAGGGCAGTATAATACTCTGAACAGCACTACTACAGACTTTTAAAATATTTTAAGTCCAGCCTGTAGTATGGTGCTTCATCATGACAGTTGAACAAGTTAATATTTGAGGACCACTAGACTAAGAACACGGTCAGTCACTGTCCTTAACTTGGAATTATTCAAATGCTCTCACTTCAGCAGGTGTAATCTGAACGTTACTGAATTTGTGTTTCAGGAACAGATGCAATAGAGACATCAGAAAGGGGTGAAACAAGGCTCACCTGTAGAGCACCAACATTTTCTCAGGCGGCAATCCATTTTTGCCATTTCCAAACTAGTCTGAGAGGAAAACTGAAAGTTCAGAGAGTTACACTGGTTACAACTGGCTTCCACAGTCACCCTCTTCACCTAAAGAAGATATCTCCATCATGTCATCCAGGTATATACACAGTTGTTAAAACTCTTTTGAGATTATTATGGAATGTGAAGATACAGAAGGAAGGTATAGCTGTGCAAAACGAATGAATCTTTCATGATCATTCAGAGCCACTAATTAATATGGATTATCATGAAAAGAAAATGGTAAGGCTTTTTCAAGTAATAAAACTGAAAATGCTTGGAAAAGTGTGTAAGCACCTACAAATTTAGATAAAACTCATCTTAATTTCATTCAAATGTTCAGACTTGAAAGTAAAAATTGTACAAAAGTGGTCTTTCTTAAATGATCTTTCTCATTTTAATGCTTTCTGATTTTAGACGTTGAGCTAAAATGCTGCAAAAGTTACTATGCTTATTAAAGAGCTTAGGATTTTTTTTGCAGTATTTCTTCCACCTAAAAATACATAAAATCACACACAAAGTTCTACAGCAACAAGTGTACCAAAATTTCTCTAACCTCAGCATTTACTATTCAGGTTGAGAGTGATTTTTTGGTCTGTTTCAGCAAAGGTTCAATGAGTGCAGACCAGCCGTCTGCATTTTAAACTGTACATATTTTAAAGGCAGTGCAGTTGTTGCTCTTGCTGTGTTTTTCAGAAAGACATTAAAGACTGAATTAAGTGCATGAAACAGTAAGAAAACCAATTAAATATATGGCTATTGAAGAAATCTGTTCCAGCTGTAGAGTACATAACTTCCTTTCCAGGAGCACAAATGAACGTATGGTGGGTTGGGAGGTATAAGAGTTGGTTTGTCATTTGTTTGTGATGCTGACTGCCCATCAGTGCATTGAGCAACGATGAGGTTAAAAGTCTTCCCTAGAGTAATAGAAGAAACGTTTCTTTCCCAAAGGTATTGCCTCAGCTGTGAGGAAACGAGACCAGTTCCTCCAGGTGAGAACGTAGGTGGGTTGATTGAGGTAGTCCAGCAATGAGGAAATCTGCTGGGATCAATTAAGATGACCCAGATACAGTAAGTAAGGAAAATGTTTTTGCTCCTTTATTGCTCCTGGTTTCCTTCTCTTGACTCGCAGCTAGGGGTTGCAGAACCGAGGCTTGAGGAGCACTGTAACGCTGATCAGCTATTACCAGTTTGTGAGTTGAGTACACTGCAAATTTATTTTCTCTGTAAGCAATAAAAACTCATTCCTTTTATAGCTGCACAATAAAACCATAAATCTCAATATCTTAGTGTGGTTGCCCTTCCTCCCTACTACACCCCTCTTGATTTTAATTTTTACACCCAGATTTGACAATGGGATAATCAACCATTCATCACAGGATACAGAGCTAGAATTGTTTCCTCTGAAGACACTGGCTTCTTGAACAGTTTTATATAAAAAAAAAAAAAAAATCTACTGTGTTTCCTAAGTTACAGTATAATTCTCATTATTTTTAGAAAGAATATAAAAAAATTAACAGATATGCTCCGTGTTAACAACGGAAAAATTACCATGCTGTGTTTAAAACTCTGTGTCAGCTTTTCAATACTGCTTTGACAGAAGGAAACTTCAAGCCTTAAGTCTAGACCTAAATACCCCAAGAAAGCTATAAAATGAAAAATAGGGATCAGAAAAACCAGGCTTGCTTCAATGTAGTATTGAGTGGTTTGGTTTTGTGGCTTTTTAAAAACAGTTCTTCGGTTTAGGCCAGTCCTACCCTCCGCTCTCTTTCGTCTGATTGAATTCCCATCACAAGCCATTGACTCCATGACTCCATACATTGACTATGGAGTCACCAAAAGCAATACTCTTAATTATTGCCAGAGCCTGAACAGGTAGAAGATCCAGTCTGACCCAAACCTCCTCACTTCCACATACCTCCAAACTCAGTGGGCAGCTGCTTGTTTGACCTTAACATTTCCCAGCTTCCAGGACGCCGGGGTCTGTGCTCCAGGAGTACCGAGCCAGCCCAAGCAGTGCTTGCTGCTGGAACTGACAGCCTTCACCCCAGAGCTGTGCACCATGCGTCGGATGCTTCCTGCAATGCACTACAGCCTTCCAAATAGAGGAGGGCTACCGTTTAAAACGCAATTTTGCCCAACGTGAAACCCCAAAGCCGTTAAAAAAGGGAAAACAGAGGGGGAGCTCAGAGTCCCACCCAGCAGAACATCTCAGTGCAGAATGTTTCCTTTAATAGTACTGCACTCACTTTTCTTCCTTTCAAACAATCTCTTTGCACCTTTAATTTGAATGAAAGATAGTCAGGGATTAAAATTACTATTGCCTGCTTCTTCTACCCTCCATTATATAACCAGGTACAAGTAAAACCCCTGAGGCAGAACAAAGCTTTATTGACCGAAAGCAGACACAAACCTGCCCTACTATAATTAGGGAGAGTTTTGAACTGGTTTCAAGGGACTGTCAGAAATAGACCTTAGAAAGGGATGCATGAAATATCTTGTCTTTTGCAGATACTCCAAAGCTATGTGCTCTTAGTAGCGCACAAGAACACGTTCCAGTTCAGAAGAGCAGAAAACCATGAAGCATACGAAGCTGCTTTGCCGAGGAGGAAGCCCACGCACTGTACACGAGAAGATACAAGCATTCCAGAGAAAGAGGGGCCGGGGAAACCCCCAAGAAAAAGAAAAAAGTAAGTTCTGGTAAAAACCCATGAAAGAACAGACAAAATCCTCTCTCAGCTCTGAAAAAACCCGACAGACTAAACCCCTCTTACTTCTGAAAAATGAAATCTGTTCTAACAATATGCCTACCCATAGTTTCATGGCTGCCTCACAGCTCATAAATTAAGCAAGTTCTAACCCAAGCACACTTAATGCTGAAAGAGGTACAATGTTTAATTCTGTAGACTCTATTCATCCTACAATCTACAAAGGTGTTAAAATATCTTATGTTTGAGGAAAAGCAACCAAAGAAGAATGGAGCAAGACTCATGCCTTTGAGGTCCCTCTGGCATTACTTCTAACAGGACACTGTCAACACTGCTGCTCTGGACAAATCTCAAACAGGAAGCAGTCTAAAGACAACCAAAGCTTACTAGTATATGTTAGCAAAACTATTGCTTCCATCCTCTCTTAAAGATTTTGGACTGGTGCAACTGTCTACCACTAAAAATATTACCTCTAATCAGACTGTGCGTATAGCTCTCTAGTGTCACCTCTAACTACATGGTGCTTTCATTGCAGTTTTCACTAGTTGGTCTTTTTTGGAGAATCCATTTTGGCACTGCAGTTCCGTGTGCGTGTTTTAGTTTATTTCCATTTGAACAGAGGTACTTTTCAGCAGCTAACAGGACTGCTTTGCAGAATCCTTATTTCACAATGCTTAGCAGTCCTCTACAGACAAAGAGCACTTAATAACTCCTCGAGCAAAGTAGTGAATTGATAAAAAAGGACTATTCTAATCATCTCCTCCACAGTAGCCATTGCAGTGGCATATTTATATTTTAAGACGTGGTGGTATACAGCTTCTTGCACATTCAGCTCTGCAAAGCTGTACGGGAGGGTGGTCTGGAAAGTGGCAACACAACAACACTGAACAGGTGAAATGTCTCTTTATGCATTCCCGCGGTAATGTGTGTGTCTGAGAAAACACTGCTGCCATTGTACAACATGAAAAAATTATGTCGATTTCCATCAAAGAACAGCAAAAAAGAGAGATTTTTATTGTGGTTAGCCTGAGTTCAGAGCTTGGGGTAGCACACTTATGGGTGAACAGAATAAACAGTTACACTTAGGCTTACTGTATAGAGCTTAACGAACACATATGAAGATCACATAAATAATTCACATTACTCAAGAGGTGGTGAGTTGAACAAGTCCCTTCTGGTTAAACTTATTTAAAGATAAGGTGAAGTTAAGTGAGTGATGGCACAGTTACAGAGGCCACAGTCCAAGGGGAATTTGGACAGTCTAAGTTACACTACCAGAGTGATTTGTGCAGAATTATGTCAACTTACAGATCTTTAGACCTTATGGGAAAAGGAAATGTCTGATCTCTAAAAGAAGTGATACAAGATGAGTATTTTACAAAGTTCAATTATGCTTTACTCAATAAGCTCCTTCTATAAAATAAAACCGGACATCAGCAAAGTTTAAAAGGAAACATTACAGTAGAGCTGAAGAGCA
>NW_010391424.1:121839-126839 GCF_000710305.1 Buceros rhinoceros silvestris | reverse complement strand
CAAAAGAAATTCTGCTGCTAAAGTTGATTTAATCAGGTATTCTGAAGCATATAAAACCAGCTATGAATATATTTTTCTTAAAAACAGAGGGAGGGTAGTTTGATCCAAAACTTTTTTCAATGTTAAGGTATTTTTCTTGACTTTACAGTGATGTCATCCTCCAAGAAACATCAGAAATTAAAGTGGTAAACTTGTAGCTCTCGAACATTTTGGCTTCTAACATTCACACAGAGCCAGTTCCTCTGAAAGATACATTATTCTGTGAATCACACTCCTTTAAAGTTGTTGGGGTTTTGTTGGGCTTTTTATTTTTGATTTTCATCACAGCAGCATACTACTCAGTATGCCAAAAAGTACTTTCAAAACCCAAGGTTTGTGGAAACACAGAGAGAATAAAAAATAAAGCATGAGACAGACAGCTGGCTCAGTATGTAGTCTTGTTAGACAAAAAAGAGGTTATGGACACAAAGAAACCTTTCACCATGGGTTAGAGAGAGCACTAAAGAGGCAGTTAATGTAAGACATGGTTAATAACTAAGAAAATTTCGCTGTGTGTTGTCTGTGTACACAAAGGAAACCTTGGAAGTTGTTATGGATTGAAGTATTTCACTGCGGAGATCACGTAGACCATTCAGTGTGTCACTGCAATTGATAAAATTAGCCGGCCTTTCCCAAAACACCAAGCAGGAGTTCAGGAATCTGTCTTTCAACCATGTCCTGATTTCCTCGTTTCTGGATATAAGCCCTAAAGGACTGAAATTCTCATCACTTCCCTCTGCTTCTCCTTGTGTACACAAACTCAGTATTTGGAGCTAGCAGGGAGCTGCACCTACTCTTTTTCTGCCTTTGAAAAAACAGGCTAACATGTCTATCGTAAGAGCAAAATCTTAGAGGAGAACATCTGATTGATTTGAATTCTGTAAAGCATAATCAGAAGGTACATTGGTACAGCACCGCTCGCCTTGAGGAAAGCAGGGTCCCAAAGCCTGCTACGCGACGCACGGAAAGCATAATAAAGCCCATTAAGCTTCAGGTGAAGGAGTCAAATAAGGTCTCTAACAACTGGCTGACAACCACACTGGGCTCTTGCAATCAGTTTAAAACCTGAGTACGCCAACCTCTGGAACAGGGCCCTTAATTCAGAGGAAAAGACTCAAAGTCCTGGCTCAGCTAGGGAATGGGGCTCAGCGGACCACTGAGTGGAGGATGCAATATCTTAATGTTTTAAAAATATTATTCTTGGTGTAAATTAGTATCGTTATGCCCACAGAAAATTAACCTTGAATACATACTGCTTATAGTAGCACAGATGCTATTGGTGTCATACCTGGATGAATAAAAAGGACTGCAAGTTCTTCCAAAGCCTTAGCAAAGATGAGAAACAAGACAAAACTCACCCTTCTCTTCATCTAAACTCGTGAATAGGGCAGCCTCTAGACTTGTCCTCCTGGACTAGTGCAAGGCCACTGAAAAAAAAAAAGTGCATTTTGGTAAATCATATGAAGGAGTAGTAAAGTCACTTGGAAAAGGAAGCCCGTAGGGGAAAATTAAATCAGCAGTTTGACAGTCTTACTGTGTTAAGAGACTAATGCAAACCACATTAAGCAACTTAATGTAATTTGTTCCCAAAATGTAAATGGAACTACCATTCACTCCTTATCCATATTAACAGGTACAATGAGAGTGATTTCCAAGTAAGTACCATGTCCATCACAGAATTAGTCCTTGGGGACCTCATAAGGGTGTTGATATTAACTTCAGTTGTGATTCTAGCCACAAGGGCAAATAACATTTGCACTGCCACATGCATTTGGCCTCAGCTTGCTCTTGCTCAGTTGGTACAGTTCTGCACTTTCCTATTGTTTCTATTGTACAAGATGTCATAGCACCACTTTGATAACTTGTCTGAGTATACCAAAGGCCAAGGGAATTCTGTTATGTAAACACATCATTTATTACTATATACAGCAATGATTACCTGACATCAAAGCTCATCTACGAGCATGCTGTGTGACTGCGGAGGAGGCGGTCTTACTGTTAAAAAGCTCTATCGATTGACGAGAGTATGAAGAGACAGTGAAGGGGCAGGGTGTTCTATCAATACCTTCACCACAGTAAAAAAGAGCTTCCCATTCAACAGATGACTTAAATACGGATATTTTCCAGTCCCCATCTCCTCCAAAACTGCAACAAAACCACAGGAATGGCTTTCTCAGGAGCCATGGCAGACAGGGTAATACCTCTGTTCTGCCTTGCTTATCAGACCAAAACTTAAGACTAGAGGATGTAGCAGCCTGTGGTCACAGGTCAGTCAAGGATGTCACAACGTCCACCAGCTCTATCCAGGCAGAGAAATAGAGGATTTGGAAAGAAATAAGATATTCACTTTCTCACCATACAGGCAACTGGATTAAAGACAGTGGCTGAGAGAACAGATTTACTAATTCACATAGAGGAATAAGACACCACAGCAGAATCAAAAGTACCGCTATGGACATTTAAGAGGTGGACAATAAAAAGCATCATTGTGCATTTGAATAGATAAGCAACTTCTCTATGTAATCAGATTGAAGTTCATTGTCTTGACAGAGAAGAGGTATGAAACAGAAATTATTTGTAGTGGCCAAGAGATTGTTAGATGAACAGAGACATACTGTATTCTAAAGGAAAACATATGCAAACATAAAAACTTCCCCAACGCACTTCGCAGGTAGCTCGAGCAGGTACTAACCTGTACAGCTTGTGTATATGTAAATATAGGTAGGTTTCTCTTTTCATGTTTGGCTCCATAGTAATTGTTCTCAGGATTTCTTTCATAAACCAGAAGGAACTCTCATGCACTGACACAGTGAATTCTTCCAGCCCTATTTTTTGATTGTCCAGCAGTTAAAGGAACAGCTTCCATTTCACCAGACTGAAAAATTGACTCACAAGGGCAGTTGGAGACACCATCACTGAAAGTGAAATACATTTTTAAAGAGTCTGTGGATGACACAAAGAAAACATAGTATATAGGCTTCATTTCTGCAGAAAGGAAATATTGTGGAAAAAACCCTGAACTTTTAAAGGTAAACCAACTCTGATGAAAAAAATTCACCTAGAATCAAATTCCTTGTAAGCACCATGATGCCAGGTTTTCATGTAAAGTAGGGGCCTGCTTTATTACCACACCCGCATAATTTCGATGAATTTGAATAAAACCAAGAAGCAATATGTATCCAAACCAACTTTGCTTGCAGGTTAGACGTGGAATTGTTGACATATTTAGTAGCAATTTGTCCAAAGATCTGGCCCATGAGCTTTATGCCTTTGAAGCAGAAAGAACAAGAGAGAGTATGAATTAAAAGATGAAGTCTCTATGAAAGACTGTCTGTTGAAAATGTCTCTCAGAAAGACTCCACCCAGATGTGTAACTTTTACATAATGGAATATACGGGTTTTCATTACACATCTTTTGTTTTACAGATAGACTTTGTAAAGACATCTACGATATTTAGGGGTTCAAGTTGTTTTAATGCACACTGTTTCTGCAATATGAGAAGAGACTATTGAATAATTTAAAAATATTTGATATCTAATGCAGCAGTTTTTGTCACGAAACAATACTTACTGTAGCCTACGCTTGTAGCAAAGGCTGCTTTGAAGGATAACTGTTGGTTTTTTGACTCATTACAGACTCAAGCTGAGCCAGAAGTGGAGGCCTGCTGGACCCAGCATAGGTTTTACAAGGACATTTCTAGAAACCAAGCAGAGGGGCTGGGGAGGCTTAGCAGCTGCAAAGGGAGAGCTGAGAAGCCACAGGCAATGAATCTAGACTTCCAGACTCTTGAGGCAAATTCACAGGTTGTGCTTTCCAGATCTGCTTAGTAGAGCTTCATGGAGGATATTCACTTTACCTAATTCTTAGAACAGGTTTCCCTGTTTCTGGTTTGGCTTGTCTGTTACACTGTTAGCTCTCTGCTTGGAGCGTGGTGGAGGTGATGAAGGATCAGAAAAAGAGGCAGTGATGATTTTAAGATGTTTTCATGCCGTATCAACTTCAGTCCAAAACAGGCATCACTTTTACACCTAACACGACTTTTAACACACTCAAGGGCTACAAGAATTTATATCAATTGCCTGAGAGAAAACTGAAATTCCTGGGGTCACAATACTGGTTTTTTTCAGGCTACTCAGAAACTCTGCTTTACACAAAAGCCCGACTCCCTAGAAAGCTGGTTGATATAGCTTCTACTGACCAGGTGTCTGAGAGAAGAACTGAAACCATACTGAAGGAGGACATTGCTCTTTAGAGACAAACAAGGGATGGCATGATTCCTACTCACCAAAAATTTACTAGACCTTATGCAGACAAGTTGAGGTAGCTTAGCATCTGGAAAGGGCAAGCTGAAAGGACGTATGCAATGAATCTAGGATCCTACACCAGGTTCTCAAGGGAAGCTTTGAAAATAAAATTTGAGAAAGTGAAAGGATATTCTGTGCAATAAAGAGCCAGAGAAGCAAAGATTGTGACCAAGGATACCGCTGAGCTGAGATGCAGACTGGTGCAACTCTCAGTGCAATGTGAATTTTGAATTTGGGGCCTGATAGAGTAAGATTTTCTTCTTATGTTGATAGGGTAAGAAATGAGGAAGACTCCATTGCACATGAAAAATATGTTCAGAGTGCAGTCAGGAATTTTTTGAAAGAGAAGGAATTTTTTTTCAAAGAGAAGCATGGTGGAAAAGAGTTCAGACAGGAGAACACTAAAAGTAGCTCATGTAACAGTTATAAAGGAAATGGGTGAGAATTCCGGCAAGAATAGAAATGAAAATGTGTTATTTGCTGGTATGAAGCAAAGAAACAGGGCTTGATGAAAACATAGATTAAAAAAAAAGAAAGAAGAGTCAAAGTTTATAAAGCTCCTATGATGGGAAAGGGAGAGTTGGAGAACAGAGAAACAGCATTATTTGGCCCCAGTTGTGAGCAGAATTGGCAAGCCTTGACTAAACAGAAAGAGT
>NW_010391424.1:104005-121761 GCF_000710305.1 Buceros rhinoceros silvestris | reverse complement strand
AGAGTGTCTTGGGAAATCTGTCTTCTATTTATTTTCTTCTGTGGGCTAAGTTTTGCATTGTGTACTCTTTGCTCAATATGTGTATTGGCTATTAGTGCATTCCTTCTGTATTATTTTTAACTTCTGAAAGGGACTAGTGTGAGCTTTTAGGAACTTAAGCTGCAACGGCAAAACAACACAAAAGCTATGTAGAGAACAATAGAAAAATCTCCCAAAGCCCACTGCTCCATGGCCTTCCTCCTCAGGATTTCTCCCAGAAAACTCACACAAACAAATTCTCCTTGGCTCAGCTGTAATTTCTTTCAATACATCCTTGATCACCAGGAATCCTGATAAGGTACTCCACCTTCTCATTTCTTGGGGTAGTGTACAGAGACTGTCTTCACTGAGACTACTCTGTCTCCTCCATAGAGAAGGTCATCTCAATGCTGTTACATTGCTGCTCAAAATATAGCAAGACTATAGTTTTCATAAAAGTAGGGTTAAGAAATTTCAGATTACCCAGAAGAAGACCTCCCAAAGGAATAAACTCTGTTATTAGACAGTGAGCTGGGATATAGGCATTTTCACCAAGGCCTGGCATTAGCTGTCACACACAGTCTGGGTAAGGATCTGGCAGAAGAGTAAATACGGCAATCTGTAACCTTTCCCTTTTTTCCTATGGTAAGCTCATTTCTCTCTAGCAAAAGCTGGAATTACAATAGATTTTGTTCCAGTATCTTTAAAATATTACCATTTTTCCTTATAAGGGGCTAAGTGTTCTAAGACAACGACAAGGAAATAAGGTAGAAGTAAAACAGTATTGAGACGTAAGGGAGGAGAATAAACAATGTTCTTGAGATATATATGTATGTTTGTAGCATGCAGAGATATGTAGGAGCTGTCTGTTCATCCAGAACTGCGGCCTCTCAGTAGAGGAAAAAACTCCAAAATAATAACAAACCTGGTTGGGAGGATCCCGGAAGTTAATTTACTCATCTGAAAGCAGGAAAAAGAGAGAAAAGAATGCTTAGCAAGTTACTGAAAATTGTAAAAGGATCGAGGCGAGAGAAATTTGCAATATAGTTCCTTGATATGTAAAGTCCTCACGCTACTAGTAGGCATCGATGCACTGCCATTTGGTCTCCAATCAAATGCCTCCTTCCTAAACAAACAACTAGCTTAGATTTTCCATATCTCAAGTCACTCATACCAATATGTCATAACAGTGATAATGAGAAGCCCAGTATAATTAAATATCACAGCTAAATTATACCATGAAGGAGGAGATAGGATGAGACACTTCCCAGATGATCCACCAAGAAATTACATAAGCTGTTTAGTGTTCTTATAATGGGTTAGAGAATTCTTGTTACAAGCACGTGTGAGATGTATTGTTAGAGAGAATGAACAGAATTTATGCAACTGAACAATACAAGTAGAAATGTTTTTTTTTTTAAATTAGATTTTTCAAAGACAGCTTTTGGTTCTTGATTAAAATAATGTGGGCACTGGGATGAACTGGCAAGTTCAATTAGTACTACTCAGATATGGAGTGTATGATGACATATATCCACATATCCTGACATGTTGGAGGGTATCTGGAAACTTAAGTTCATCTCAGTGTTCCTGGACAAGCTGTAGGCAGAGCAGTGCTATAAATGCACATTCTTTGCTAGGACAGAAGTATCGAAAGAAATGAAATAGCGTGCTGGAGCAAAGCAGCATTATTATGTTGCAAATATGCATATATAGTGTTACCATCAACTGTAAAGGTATTTATTGGACTCAGTATCTACATTCATAGTGAATTAGTGTTCGTGAACTCCTGGTGACATCTCAGCTGCACAGATCACAGCACGTGGCCCTGCATGTTTATTTCCCGAGTGTCCTGTCGATTGATTCATCGTCTTCCTGGAGCACTCTTAGTTTTCCAAGGAAGCTGTCCTAGTTCTACAGCATGGGAAGTCAGAGCACCAAGAGTGCTACTGGCCCTGTAGCAAAGAGTGATAATCTTGAGTGCCGTGTAATGTTTAAGATGGGCAAAACTTAAGAAAGAACAATCTGATTATCTCAATGTATTTTTTCCAGCGATCTCCTGCCACTGTAAGATAGAACACGTCCTCTTTGGCAAATCAGTCTGTGTGAGCTGAGAAATTAACACTGTCTAAAGAGAGGGAACCCAGCAAAGCCAGTGAGCCTGAATGACAGCAGCCAGCAAGTTTTCCTCAAATGGCAACAGACTGGGACCATACCTGCTACTGTCATGGAGACGCAGGGCCTTGCACTAGAAAAGTGAATTTTTATTAAACAAGTTATCTCAAGACCTTGAGAACACGTAGAGCAGTCTTTGCTATCTAGTTTTTCTTTTACTGGAAGTAGTAAATGAGAAACAGTTCCTGCGCAGCTTATTGAATATGTTTGTGCTTAGTGCTCAGAAAGGCGATGCTGCAATGTAACCAGCCTTTTATAAAATGTTATTGACCTTTTGAGAGCAAAAGTTAAGAGGAAGAAAAGAATCAGAGGGGCAGAAGGACAGCAACTGGTGCACATTTCTGTTCCGAACATATAGGGTGGCCAAGGAAAGCATCCCATGCAATTAACACCACACAGCTGTAGTCACACGAAGTGTCTCTTCTGCGCAGGAGTTTGTACAGCTGCTGCTAGCTACTCAGGAGTCACAACGCAACACATGATTGCATTATGTTTACAGATTTCCTGCAGAACCCTCCACATTCATATGGATTATATTACATTCACTCAGAGCCTGATGACAAATTACTGTAGATTAATCTCTTCTTAAAAATATGTGGCGCTTTCAACAAAGTGTACATAAAACAAGCTGCTAGTTCTTTTTCACTGTTAATAATGATTCCTTTTAAAATCCAAAGTTTAGAAATGTTACAGGGCACGCTACCGGGCTTTCATTCATTATACTAATAAAACTCCATAAAGTAGACTGCTGCTGCCAGAGGGTATTGCTCCTTTCTGACAGGTACAGTGACAGACACAAATTTTCTATCTCTGAATAGTATTACAGATACTAGCAACTGAGACAAAGAGAGCAAAATGTATGACAATCGTTCAGTCCCACAGCAAAGAGATTTGTAGCTCGCTACTAAGTATGCTTCCCAACAAACAGACTATGCTGTCCTAGGGCTACATGGAGGAGTTATATTTTCTTTGAAAATTCAAGGGCATTTGGTTTGTTTTCACTCTACTTGAAAGATTGTTTTGTTTGTCAGTTACAGCTAAACAGGTATGGGGTCCAGGCTTTATATTTTTGCCAGCAAAATGACTATTAACTGACCATTTGTTCTAGAACACTAACAATGTAATTTGCGGCAAATATTTTAAATAAACATTTTTCTCAGGTCAGTTTTCAAAAATTCAATATATAATATCCATAAATGAATGCAACTCCTCCTCCTTCACTTAGTATTGGCATTTCTAAAATGCCTTTCCTAGTGATAAAACACAAAAACCTTGGGACCAGTCCAGTGGGGACAGGCAAATCTCCTTTTTCCTCTAAAGTTTAATCTGTGACTTCTGGGACAGAACACCCATTTAGATTTCCTAATAAAGAAAACCAAAAGAAAACATTTTGTCAGAGATGCAGATAGGTCAGGGCAGCCTACAGAAGATGGTGATAGCACTCTGCAAGCGCCTTTCCCAAGCTTTGGCCCATTCCTTGCATTACTCCTAAGACTATTTCCCGTCTTGACAACCACGCGACAGTTGATCCGGGAGTCTTCTAGATGAGGACTGTAAATACCACACTGGGTTCTGAGAGAGGATGAAGTTCTTGACCCCAGTCCATTACAGACCTTTACAACGGGAGACTCTGCATGTCAGAATTCAGGGCTGGATCCGGTGATGAATACGAGTGGTGCAGTTGATGCCGTAGTCTCCTCTTGCTGCGTCCCCCTGAGGAAATGGATCACTGTAAGGGCAGGACTTTTTCATATTGCCTTTTCTAGAGCCAGGTAAACTGAAACCCAGCGGACGGGCAAAGAGAAAAAAATGCATGGGCTGCTTGCAGGATATCATCCCAGCTGGGTGGATACACTCCAAGTCTGGCAGAAGGACTGGAACTATTTAAATCACCATTTGTGTTTGAAGAGATCGCTATCAGCAGTATGTTAATGAAAAATCCCTTACTGAGCCAGGCCCAAGGTTAATCTAGCTTTGTATCTGGTTTCCAAAAGCAGTAATAGACAGATGCCTATAGAAGTTTAAGAGCTCGACAAACTGCGTTGTTTTCCCATCATAGTCTCCAATGAGTTTCAGTTTAGAGGATTTAGTAAGCCAGAGGTGGTTAAGATTTTTGTTGTATCTCCTAAGAGATTTCTCTTCCAAGTATTTCTCAAGTCTGTCTTTAAGCCTAGATAAACGTTTAGCACCCACAGTATCAATTAACATAGAGTTCCATAATTTAACTACATATTGAGGCTACTACTTTCTTTTCATACTTCTAGCCTTGTTTGATGCCTCCAGCTCTTCTGCGGAAAAAGATGGAGGTTAAGCTCTCCCAGGGATTTCTTTCCAACTCTTACTTTATTCTTGAGACCTGAGTAATGGAAATTCACACAGTATTCAATACCTTTATGCTGCATCCAGACTCAAATGACAAAAACTATCACAATTATAGGGCAGGAATCCATAGAGTTGAAAATCCCTCATTTCCTCTGTGAGCAGACTTCAGTCTTCTCTGATTAAATCTGAGCTACAGTAACTGCAGGCAAACAGCTAAGTTGTCCCAGCAGCTGACAACCGTTCCAGAAAAGAATACTTCAGCCCACTGTTGTACTGAGATGCACCCTTTTAACTTCCAACAGACTGACCGCTAAGGTCAGTTCTAGATCATCCTGTTGCTGCCGAAACTAATTCTGAGTTCACTTATAATTCACTTTCTCTAAAATTAACCTCAAGCCTTGCAAAAACTCTCATACTATGAGTCAATTCATTGCTATTGGCACCAGAGCTGGGTTCATAAGTAACTATATCGTGGTTTTGTGCCAGCAGCTCCATTTATTATGTTCCACACATAATCAAAACTTTTTTCAATATTTTTTCAGTGTTTTCATTGTATTTAACTTTGAGACTCATCATGTAATCTGAGATTCCAAACTGGGAATTCTAGGCAAGGACTATTGTCACTAACACTCAGGGATTTCCCAAGCCTACCACATTCAAAATGGAACCACTATCAAAGAGTATTAAGAAAAGATATAAATTCCATGTTCTTGTCACTGAATTTTCACCATTTTTTAACTGAGCTAATTAGGGAAAATACTGAGTGGTGCGATTAACCAAATAAGTACAAGTGTCAAATGACAATGGAGTATTCAATAGGATCAAAGAAAGAATAAAACTATAGTGCATTTAAAAGCCTCAGACTATTAAAAAACATTTTCTAACAGCCATGACTAAGGTATAGTACTCAACAATGTTGCTATACATAACCATAATGAAACTATTATAAAAGCCAAAAAATTTGCAAAAAAAAAAAAAATACAAACAGCTGCTTTTCTACATGACATTCCCTTGCAAGACAACAGACATAAATGTAAATAAAAATATTTTTAAAAATCTACACGGAGCACAAGAATGCTTTCAAAACCTAATCCCATGCGTGCACACAGGTACGACGCATGGTTTCCATCACCCCAAAGAAGGACCTGATAATCTCCGGAAAGCGCATCTCTCCTCTCACGGACGCAGGCACAGCTGCCTGCTTTCTCCCTCTCGGTGTGCTCAGTGACAGGTTCCGCTCCTTCCCACCACCTGTGCTTCATATGCATAGAGTTCTGTGTTGCAGCTTGCTCGCATCAGACAATTCAGATTTAATGCTTAGTGTCAGGAGACATGATTTCTCTAAGAGTTTTAATACATTCTCTGAGAAGCAGATGACCACGTTATGAAAAGCAACTTTGAACGGTATTAGGAAACTATGATCACTCAAGGAACACTGCATTTCAGTACATCCACTCTGATAGCCAAGACAGTACAGAAAACTTTTAATGGAAACCTCCCTAATCTCTGCTGAACACTTCTGTAATATTACCAAAAAACATTTCACGTGAATTTCTCTAGTATCTGCTCTTCTGCTGAAGATAAGTTCTTAGGTACTGGCATTCCCTAAATACATGAGCGACTCAGAAAAAGAATTAATAAACAAGAGGTACTTTGTTATAAACCCTTAGCTCATTATATAGACTAACTGACACATCTCCTAAGGCTAAAACGGTCCAGAAGGCAGGATGCCAGCTTCCCAATCTGGCCCAGTTTGACCTCTGCAATCTGAGGCAACAGAGGCTGTCACTGCTAACGCAAAACCAACCTCCTGGTACGCTTCTTGGTTCAACAGATCCAAGGGCATGATTCATAAACCTATATGGACATTATCTTCAGATTTTATTCACGTTACTCAGAAAATCTTTTCTAATAAACAACATACACCAGGAGCCTTGCAAAAAGCGTGTCAGGCTCTTCTGCAGAATACCAATCAATATTCAAATGTCACTTGTGCGGAGGAGAATAACTGTGTCATGTTAGTGAATAAAGCAATGTCTGTCGTCTTCTCTTTAGTGTCTGCGTTGGAAAGAACCACTAAGCTGACACAGTAATTGAATTTCATTTTTAAATAAGGTGAATATTAACCCCAGCCATATGCAAGGAATGCATCTGATAAAACAATTATTTTTCCTTATCAATCGTATGTAAAATACTCATTCTGAGTCACAACATGAATGTGGGCTGCACACACTCTGTGAATCATGTTGTCATCTTCTAGTTCCAGTCAATGCTTTTGTGATCTACCTCCCTCTCTAAGCATCAGACTAATGAACAACACTAAAGTAAAAGAGGTTTTTTTTTTTTTCTTTTAAGCCAGATTTCTAGCATTTTCAGCTATTATTTTCCCTGGGGGGGAAAAAAAAATTATTCATCCCACCAAGTTTGTGTTCTGGATGGACAGAAGCCTTGTACGTGTACATATAATTTCTAGTGCCTTCCAGCCTAGCCTTCTGCTCTCGATACCCTTCGGAGTCTTCGTGTACTGTCACCACAACAGTCAGCAGATTCCCATGCGTTCTCCTTTAATAAAGTGTATGATAACCACAGATTTAACTGTCGCCTTAAGCATGCTTCCACTGTTGCTTCGCCACGCAGCCAGTAACTACTGAATGCATTTCAGCAACGTAGGAAACACAGACTATAGATATATATAACTGCGTTCTTTCAAGGCTCATACTTCAGTGAGATCATTTGCATCTCACTGTTAGGGGACTGCATGGCAGAAATTGGGACTTCTCAGCATTCTGCTGTGCCATCACTAACCACATGACAGTGAAGAAAAGAATGACAGGACTTGGCTGCTGAAGGGGTAAATTACATCGGAACCAAATAGCATCATTACTCAAAAAATGGTGACTCAGTTTCAATGTTTGTCATGATTTTTGGATTGTGACCTGACTTTTTCACCAGTTATAGGCTTCTTAGTGTTGCCCTATCCATGCTAACTTCTGCTGCCTTCTCCATGATGCCCCCTCCACATGCTCAAAGGAATTCTCTTTCCCATCAACCTTCTATGCCACTTGTTCACGTTTCAGAAATCTAGTGCTTATTCAGTTGGCCTTAATCTAAACGGTTTTATCAGGTATCTGTAACCCTCTTGCCACAGATTTCTCTCCCTTCCCCATCAAGAAACAAGGATTTTATTTAAAAAAAAAAAAAAATCCCAAGCATTTGTACCATTTGGCAACTCAGTTGATGAAATAAAGCCCTAGAAAATAAACCAAGATAGATGGCTCCTACTTTCTTTTTTCACTTCTCTTGATTTCCCATCTTTATTTTTGAGGACATCTGGGAGAAAACACAGCAGATTTTCTTGTAACAGATTTTCTGCTCTGGAAATGATAGTGCCCCTGATATACTAAAATGAATGCGACTTAAATATTTTGTCCTTCTCCAAGATATTTTACAAGTACTAGAGACACAGAGGAAAAAAAAAGAGACAGGGAAAGTTCAACTATAGATTTAAATACATTCAGATCCTTTTCTGTCTCTAACAATACCCCAGAAATGCTTTTCCCTTTGCTTACTAAGAAGAGAACTCATCAGAAAAAGGGTTGGGGTATACTCCCTTAATTAACAGAGTAGAGATAATTTTTTAAATTATTTTAAATAACATACGAGCAGGAATAGTTGATGGGAACAGAGGACAATGACATTCCAGGTCTTTCTGCCAGAGAACGAATAACAAGGCCATAATATTCCTGTATTTCATAGTAAAACACAGAACAATTAAAATAACATTTAACAGTTCAGACATTCTAGTTTCTTCTTATTATTTATTTTCTGAGTTCTTACATAACTAACTTCAAAATCTCTGTCAAAACCTAATAATCTAAAGCACATAGGATAGTTGCGCAGAGCACACATAGACAAAGGGATCTGTTACCTTAGAAACATGGTTGTACGGCACTTTCTCCAGCCCAAGTTTCCAAACATAATTTTCATATGGCAGTGCTCACTTACATTTTTTGCTTCCTTATATCCACTCACAGTAGGAAGTTTAAGGCTACCTTCAAGGCTTCTCTTAAGGCTTAAGGCTTGTGTCTTCACACCAAGTCACGCTGGTTTAACTAAAGGTCAAACCTGAAACCAATTCAACTTGGAAATGGGTGACGTACTTATATCACCTGAACAAGAACTATTTGGGATCAGATCAAGTCAATTAGGAACAGGTTTAAATTAGAGTGGAAACAAGCTCTTTTAAAAGGCAAGAATGATGCCTCTGGTGATAGGTCTAAGTGTAACTAAAATCTGTGCAAATCCATGTGCAATCCCTAAATGAAAGCTCAGATAGCCTGGGAGCATCCCTCCGATCCCAGGCTATGCACAAGCATGGCTTTTTGACGCTGCTGAGGCATGCCTCTTTCCCAGGAAAAGATTATTTGCCCAATATTCCTTCACAGTGACTACTGCCTACGCTTAGCAGTTATATCTCTCTCTGCAGCGCTCTAAGCTCATTAACTGAGCCATGCCAAGGTACTCTCTAGACTTGCAGTATCTAGTATATTGACTTATTAGCCAAGAGGTCTTAAATAATTACTCTGAACTACTGACTACGTAGCAGATTAAACTGATGAACACAGGAAATACATGCTTTCGAGATACCTTGAAAGGCTGTTAGGCAGTAACACGCATGTGGACTGGGACAGAGTCAGAATTAAGTCCAATTTACATGTTGCAAAAAGGGATTGGATGGGTGATGAGATCTGATATCTCTATTGGTATGAGATAGTCATGGCTTTTAATAGATTATCCTAGTGTCCTAATAGATATTTACAAAGACATTGATTTAGCTCATTTTTGTCCCAGTGCTCCATCCTATTCCCTAATGCTGATGGGCAGAACGAGAAGCCAACCCTCATCAATGCGGCTGATATACAAATCAACAGCTTGGCAAAAACACTCCACAACCGACTTCAAGGCTCTGCCACGGCCGCAAAGGCTGACAGGAACATATCTGACATTCCATTGCTCTTTGGATAAAATTGCTATAGCCGCTTGCAATCTTGTGATACTTACTGCCTTCTCCCAAGAAATATTAGAATCTGGCTCATTTCTGGCCATAAAGTTCAGTGTCTTGAAAACCTAGGCTCTCAAGTCTTGGAAATTGAAGGGGGAAGGGTGAGGAAGAGAAAGAAAAGCTACCTGAACATTCTGATGCAGGAAAAATACTCGGTTTGCAATATAGTATCTCATTTCAAAAAACATTTTTAAAATTCTTAAAAACAGCTCCACAAACACAGATACGATCTGCATATCATTAGGATTATATTTTTAAAATGCTGCAAAATATGCGTTCATTTTGAACCAAAACAAACATGAACTAGGTTTTTTTCCTACCTCTATTGACCAGGATGCAGCATGGGTAATCAAGAGTAATTTCACACAGTAGCAGTTTTTGTGTTGAGAATCTCATGCACAAGACAACAAGCAGATTTTTTTTAAGTGTTATCATTCTGCTTTAGAAAAAAAAAAACCTACGAAGAATAGAAAAATAAAATATCCCGTAAAATACATGGCAGCAAAAAACTGAAGAATAACAATTTTTTGACAATGTTGAATTTTTCCTTTTATTTGCCACTTTCCATGGTAGTAAATACTGTAAGGGTAGTGAAAAAAATTCAAATTCACGGCACAACAGAAACTATGCAACTATATACGGTCGATTACCGAATCAGCAACTTCAAACAAATAGAAAAGCAAAGCCAGATACTTCTCTATAGAAACAGCTGATTTCATTAAAAAATGGAGGGAGAAAAATTATTATTAGAAGTACAAATAATGAACGTGTTGTTCTGCTGCATTCACATAAAACCCGAAAGTACCTCTTCATTCCATATTCTATATTACAGCTCCTCTCCAGACTTAGCCGAGAATATCCCTAAGTCTAATGGGTTAAATGCTGATTATACCACTGTCTTATTTGTAACATAAGGCACCTACTACAAGCCTACTCTTCATGCAAAATTGCCAATTTATAGCAATATTCGTTGTTTAGAAAACAAGGCTATCCAAACACTATAATTACAATATGCACCAGCAGGCATAACCCTGCATTAATGCACAGACTCCAGATACATTCGTCAAATAGAGTTTTTTTTCTCTTTGCCTTCTTCTCAGGGTACTTTTAAGTTCAGGGACAGAGAACATGTCTTCATTAGAAACATTAACATTCACAGGCTGTAGTAAATTTTGACAGTGAAAAGGTCTCTGTAACCTTTAGTTGTGCAGAAATTTACTTCCCAAGAAAATTACAGCTGGCACTGTCTTAATTAATGCTAGCTTTCTTTTCTGAAAATTGTGGGCTTGTCAGTAAAAAAGGCAGAAAAACCTGAGTTTAAAAGACTGGACACAAAAGACGCCTGGAAATAAAGCCCTGCAAAATTTCATAATATTGCTCTGTTTTTGTTCTACAGTAAGGAGATGAAAAGATCTAATTTGATTTTGCCAAATGGAGCAACATATATGTAATATAGAAATGATTTGCATTCTCTCTTTTGTCTTTGAGATTCACCATGTGAGGAGCGCTTTTTTAAGCCATTCTGTTTTAAAAGCAATAGGTCAAATAAAATCTATATCTGCAGGGGGAGGGGAATAAGGTATGACTTCATTATTTTTTTTTAGCATTGCTTTAAATGTTCCTAATAAATCATAGCTAACAGTAAGAATTGCAGCAGTGTCTTTCATCTGATTTTTAATTGCCTGACACATTTTTCTGATTTTTAGACTGGTTTTTGTATTACTGTACAAATTTATTCCTTAATACCTACCTTTTACACGTCTCAGTTCTATTTTGAGGGTAGAAATACCTTGCCTTTGGAATATAAAGATTATTTATTTGCTGACTGAATTTTGATTATTATGCATGGTCTTTTAATTGCTTGACAAGGTTTTAAATATATCTCTCAACAGCGCTTTCTTATACACAGGTTGAATTATTGTTAAAAGCAAATAGGTTTTTTCTTCCTTTTTCTTAAACATGAAATGAGCCATAACATTATTTGTCACCCAAATCTCCTGGATGTTGCTTATGCACATCCCTGTATTCTCTTTTGGGAGAGATTTACCACATTTTGTGTTTGGAATTGTTGTGCAGTTCCCAGCTGTATCACTGGAAGCAATAAAGCTCCAGTTCCATGTACTAGGACATGACACCACTTTGGCACTACACGAAGAACCAATACTGCACGTCAGCTCTTCAAAACATTTTATGCAAGTTTCTACAAGCACTTTAAATTAAGGTGCCCTGCATAAATGGTTTATTCATGTTTATGAAATGATTAGTTGGTGCCACTACATCCTTTAATAACTTATTGTAAGGCATGTTATAAAATGCATCATCAATAAATGCTTAAAATGCTGCCACAGCAAGGCGATAAGCTGTTACAACAATATTTTAAGATGTAAGTATTGTTCAAATAGTTTGTCCGCTGTTTCAATGCATACTTCCAAGTTTTTTTACAAGCATGTTATCGAACGCTGTATAAATAATAAAATATTTATAAATATCACCTTAATTTAAAGTGTTACTATGTTCCCGTAACTTTAATGCATATGCCACACAGCCTGAACAAGCGTAGAAAGTACAGAAAGGTATCAGAACAGAAACAACCCTATCTGAGATGTAAATCTCTGTATTATCACCCTGAGACAGAAAAAATTCATAGCATTCCCTAGACACAGGATTTGTATTTTCAAGGTTTGAACCATTAACCATTTAAGGAACTGTCATGAATAAAGAGGGAGAAAAAAAAAACCCAGGCACCTAATGTTTGAAGTTCTGAAAAAATGTCACACGCAAAATCTTTTGGCTGTTTATAGCACTTGGCAACGTTACTGAAATAATAAAATCCCAGTGTAGGTTATGCAGCCCATATGGACAAACGTAGGATTAGGGCCTCTCTCTGATACTTTCCATACTGGAAAATGAACAGAATAACAGTGCGGACAAACGCGATAAAGGGAGCACAGTCATAAAGCAGATGCTGATCAGGACATTAGCTTATGTATTTATCTGCTTCTCAGTTTAACCACAATGAGCGTGAAGACTTAAGTGATACTCCAAAAAGGAATGTGACCTTTGGAAGAGAAAGCCATTGCTTCAAAATGGCACGCTAGAAACGGCAAGAGCATACCAAGGGAGCCGAAGGATATACTTGCGTAAGAGATGCAGTCAAGTTCTCCTCGCTCATTCTCAAATTAATTGAACTACTTACATAAGTGAGGAGACTCGACGAAAGAACTTCTAGATATTGGCTCAAATCACAGGATTTCCAGTCCTTTCTGTGAGATCCAGACACCGTTGATCATTTATTTACGGAAAGACTGTGATGGGCCTGTGTTCCAGCTTGAGGAAAGGCAGCCACATGGATACTCAATACGGCTAAAGAGACCCAGAGAAAAGAAAACTTTACCCTTGAAGGAACAAGGGCTAAAGGGCAACCCATCATGAGACGTGCTGTATGGTTACTCCCAGTGTAAGGGAACAGCCTGGTTCGTTAGTTCTCCACTTGCCCACCTCTGCTGAAGGAAAAAGCGTTGAGGAGGCTGTTGTCAGAGCCTGGTACGCAGACACCAACTCCATTTGGTGGGATACGCCATCTGTGCAGGTCTGAGTGGTAACCAGCACGATCGCGCTATTCTTTTGGATGATGTGCGCAGGCAGGATCATTCGAGGGAAGTAAATGCAAACACTGCTCTGCCCTGTCTACTTTCCCAGATGCCCACTGAGAATATGCAAGTCCAAACCCGTTTCCCACAATCTTAACCGGAGATACTAACCCCCGCCTCTCTGAGCCATGCCACCCCCAGAACATACCTGATTTTGGGCTGCGTGGCTAACTGCAAGGACAAGCTTAGCTCATAAAGCAGTGATCCTAAAAGGCTCAGTACTGATGTTCTTTGTCTTCCTTCCCACAACAGTTATTCTTTTTTGGATGTAACTGACCGTAAACTTACTAAACTACTGAATATTCATCTTTTAACACACTGGAGTACATAAAGGAACTCTCAGCTACTAGCATTCCTGAATCTGTATTCTGTACATTTATTTCTTCAAATTATATATTTTTTTTTTGCATAATTTATTAAAAAATAAAGCCAAACACTTGGTTCTTAGTCCCTGACCCTCTAACCACTAACATATGTGCCCATCTCTTGCATGGGCTCTTTTAAGAATCCAGTAGGCTCAAATTGCGATTTATCTTCTATTAATAATGTGTCTAGGTTTTTTTCCGCTGACAGTATGATTTTTCAGAGTTTCTTTCTTGTCATTTTCCAAGTACTATGGAGACATTTCTTCCATTTTTTCCCCATCATTTTAGAAGTTATAACTAAGATATATACAGGATATATAGAAGATAAGTTTCCAGATATTTTCTAAAATTCTTGCCTAAACAGATCTCACTTAATTTCTAATAAACATATAAAAGTACTTATATAGACATTTATATATATGAAGACTTGTATATTGATTTATATATAAAACTAATCATATGTTAGTTCAAGCTTTGTTGCTTTATTATTCTCATTGAAATGACTTCTTTAAAATTCAGCGCTCTGTCAAGTCCCGTTAAAGTTACTCCCACAAACTATTTCTGCCTCACATAGGCATGACCTTCCTTCACACCCTTCTGCAATGCGGCTGCATGGCCTCTCCTGTTCTGTTAGCCTATGGGCTGGGCATAGCTGGTAGGCAGGTTAGCTTGGTAGGCAGGTTAGCTTGGTAGGCAGGTTAGCTTGGTAGGCAGGTTAGCTTGGTAGGCAGGTTAGCTTGGTAGGCAGGATCGCAGAGCAGTTAGGATTCAAGGCTGGGCTGAAACTAGTAAGGGTGTTGTGAGAAAAAGCTTAGCAGGAATCCAGATTCAGAAGAGTCTTGATGAATGGTTCTCTGACACCTAGCAGCTGACTGTACAGCAACACCCTTCTGGTATCACTCCCTTAAAATAAGAAAGCAGACCCCCATCTTCAACCTCATGTTTAAACCGTTGTGTGATCAGAGATTTACTTTCTCTAAAGCAAAAAGATTGGGGAGGGGTGATATGTACACCCCTTCATTTATTAGTTTGCACTGTTCTTCTGTGGCAAGCTCAAGACTGAGATCTGAGAGCTGTGAAGTATTTTTACTACCAGTAACCTCTGGCAATTTGGCAGATGTTTCTAGCTATTCTGATGCAAACTTAGAGGGCTTTTTAATTTGTGCAGTAGACTTCATAGGAATAAATTTAACTGAGTGCCTATGTCATGTCTTCCTTTGACTTCATTTAAAAAGAAAAATATCAAAATAGATGTAGGATATTTACTTATTCTTCTGTTTTAAAAGAATAGAATCTTTGTGTGTTACGCATCTGCCTGTTAAATCATTATGTATTTACTTCAAAAAATGTTCAAGTGGACTTACAGACAGTGTCATCTAGCAACAAACACAAGTAATACTTCATTTCATTCTTTTGTGTGTGAAAGCCTCGAAAGTTATCTCTGCCTTTCAAGGAAATTGTAAATTTCTGGAGCGCAAGCACACTCTACAAGATCTTCTTGTTAAGTAGGTAGGGCCCTAGGGGCATAACAGTATAGAGTGGTATTTTTGCTTAACTATTGTTAACATGTGACACTTGTATTTGCCCCAAGACAGTGTACAAATACCTTTTAGAGGTTTTCCTAATGATAATCACGATGTTTCATCTTACCCTTCTAATAATAAGTTTAGCCTCCTAGCCTACTCCCCGCTGTTCCCCCACCCTGTTCTTGGTGAGTCTGACATTCAATTTGGAGAATCTAATGTCAGCAAGAAATCCATACATACTCCTGAGAATAGTAGGCATGCCCCTTTGAATTCATTTTTAGGTTTCAGTAGAATAAAGTGATATTTTCTTCTGTCAGTCATTTCTTTCATATGCATTTCCCACTTTCCCAATGTTTACAAAGGAGAAATTCATGCTTTCTCTTACTGAAAATATTTCTGTGTTCAGATTGAATGTATACTTGTATGTACAATGACATTGCAAGATTCTCTACAAAGGAGAAATTTTTGCAAGAGAAGAGTGAAAAAGAAGTTTACATTTTGAGTAAGGTGAAGCTAAGATCAGAGATACTGTGAGGATATTTCTCCTTTCCAGAGCCACCTGGTTTTTGCCTGTTCATAAACAATTATTCAGTTCCTTCAAAGCCAGTTTGCCATTTTGGAGTTGATCTCTGATGCTAAGATAACCCAAACCATAATCTAACTAAAAATTCTTCCACTTATAGAAACTATGTTGTATAGGGTTTCAGCACAGATCTTTTAACCTCTATGAGCCAGCACCACTCCAAGATGGAAGGAAACCACGTGTGGCCATCATTTTGGTAACTTCAATCCAACAGTTAAACACAATTGTTCACCTCAACCTTACCCAAAGTCTACTACGGATGACACAAACCTTCTTCTGTTCTGGAAGTCCCACCATAAAATGCCAGGGACGACTGATTCCCGGGCTGGCCTGCCTGCTCGTGTGCCTCGAGTCAGCTGCCTCCAAGTACAGCCAATGCGCACTGTTGCCTGCGGCTGCGAAGCCTGACCCTTGCGCTCTGCTGTGCAGACAAGGGTGCCAGTCGTGATTGCTGCTGGCCAACACTTCCAGAAGGAGCAAACGTTTAAAAAAGAAACAATGCACTTTCAAATGTACTTGGGATAGAACTTGATCTTCTTACTGCACCCTAATCATAGCAAATGCGGAGTTAATGAAGAACCATATCTTCCCTCCAGAACACGTTGGACAAAGATCACAAAATCTCTATTGATCCGTTTTACAATTATGCAAATTGTGGAAAGGCTCTTTGGCATAGCGGTCTGTGTCACACTGCCTGCCTGCAACCTGTCTTTTTGGTTGTGAGGCTTCCTTTGAAACAACATTTCTGCTTGGTCTTTCCCAACTGCAAACGCACAAAATTATCTTCTGAAGAAGATGCAGGCAGAGAATCGGAACTACTCAGCATCTTACCTGTGTACCACTGTCTATAGAAGGGAGAAGGCTATGGGTGGTAATAATTCCTGTAGACTTTGATTTGCTCCACTCGTCTTACGGGAAAGATCTCTGCAGGCTTCTGCGGTTCTCTCCCCTGAATCCGTTCCCATCGCTCCCATTCTCCTTCCCCGTCTCCGATAGAGAGGAGCTCACAGGCCTTAAAAAGAAGGAATACACTGACAATTACTATGTTCTGCATAAGAGGTGAGAGCTTTGAAATGTATTTTCCCCCACATATATTATTTTTAAAGCACCACATAGTTTTTAGTCCCACTAAAAAACTATTTGTTTATTTTTAGCACATATCAAACTACCGCAGTTCTCCCTCCAGGCTGTATTTGACAAAGTTACAGAGACTTTCCAGGCCACCTCAAAGCAGACATTAATCCAAACAATTTAAACCTCTCATGGTTCCACAGGAGGATGGCATTCGATTGGATTATTTAGGGAGGGCAAAATGTTTTTGTTGATGAGAGAGATGAAATCTTCAGAGAGGGAAATCAATCTTATGTAGAAACCCTGGAGCATTGATCTTGGTGTACATTGACAATTTCTGGTTGTTTAGCTATTTGGAATGACCGCACAAAATGAGCAAGTTGTTACAGTTTTAAGGTTTTGGTATTTATTGGCAACCCCAGTGCTCATATGATTAATCACACATTCAGAGCGTGAGCTCAGTGGAAATTGACTGCAACGCAGCAGAAACAAAGTTTTCAGTTATCATTGTGTAATAAATTGAAGCTATATCCCTAAGCAGATTTGTCTTCAAGTTTCCAATTTGCCCTATTAAAAGTAGTGTTTATACAGTAGTTAGCAAAAACGCAAGCAATTACACACAGAATTCGTTCTAAGTGATTCTGTTTAATTTTTCCCCCTCTTTATGGGTTTTCTATCATGATTATCCAATATTTTTTTATACTTAAGCAGAAACCACATTCAAGAAAAATAAAAAAAGAGCCAGGCCATGGAATGAGCACTTCCTTGTATTGAGGACAGCATTCCTTGGATATAATGCTACAAGACAAGGCCTTCTGTACAAATTAATCCAAAGGCAAACATCCTTTAATTAACCACTTTTCTCTTTGTACTCGGACTCTCTGATGCTCACCAGTGAGAAGCAGAACAGAAGGACAAACATTTTGGTTTATATGTCATATTTCATTCCATGAAGAAAATGTTTATTCAGAAAACAACACTCTT
>NW_010391424.1:85045-103923 GCF_000710305.1 Buceros rhinoceros silvestris | reverse complement strand
TTTCAAACTCTGCTAGGTTTTATGTACACATCTCCCATTGTAAGAATCTGTTTCTTCTACCAAAAGCCAGATTAAAAAAAAAAAACCAACCAAAAAACAAAAAACCAAAAAAGCCATAAGTCTAATTGAAATTGGTGAGCAATTTGGGGAATACAAACACTGAGAAAACAGATTTAAAATGAGGAGTGCCAGGTAGGGTAAAGTACAAATTCTGTAAAGGAAGGAGCTGCTCCTCCTCACTGTGGTATAGTGGTAGAGACTTGTGCTGGCAAAGACCAATAATGCTTTACAGCCTCTCACATTTGCCACTGGGATCTCTCTGTAACCTCGAAGCAAGCAGTTGCTAGGATGTACTTGCTAAAGATAAGAGCAAAACTGTGGAACAGAAAGGGGAAACCCTGTAAGGCTGGCCTTGTGCTTCCCTAGAGCAGCTTACATGCTCATAATGTACAGAAACTATAACCAGATCAGGAGAGACCTAATTACAGAGCTCAGAGATGTTAATGACACACAGAAATTTACATGCAGCTGAAAACACGAATATCTCTAAGCCAGCAGCCCTATCTCGACAGGGCTGCCTTCAGAACAACTGTCTTACAATTTGGGAGCTTTTTCTGAAAGTTGGAGCCTTTCAAATAGTCAAAACTATTTATTTTTGAAGTGAACAACACTCACCATAAACCTCTGTAAAATTTTATTGACCAAGATTTTTTTTTTCTATTTGTAATTCCTTCTCTTATGTTCTCTCTGAATAGGGCTTGCAACGATAATTTCTCACATTTATCTTTCCATCTTTTGATCTCAAAATCCTGTATCTGATTTGGACACAGCAATTTCCAAAGCAATGAATACCCCTTCAATATACCGAGATCTCTTAACAACAAAATTACTGAACAATTTTTCTTAGGGTTCTTACAGGATAGAAGAGCAGTTTTTTATGCTTATATTTATTTATTTAACCAATTTGTGAAACACTGTGGTTGCATAGTTGACTGACTTCTATGCTCCTTGTTTGTCTTTAGCTTCAGGGAAATATCCCCTATATCTTTACCTGTAGCGAAGATAAGGAGTTGTCACAGCTGCTGTCCATGCAGTCCTCAAACCAGAGAGTACCGTAATAAATCCTATTTTATTTTATGGACAAATAAATGCTGAGGTAAAATATTCGAGGATCGCTGCTTGAATACTTGCCATAGCAGCGCTACTGTAATAACCACTCTGACATTAATTTACTGCAGTGTGCCGTAGGAAGACGGAAGAAGGAGGGAGAAGGGCATTAAAAGAGAAAAATTACTATCCTTCGGATTTATTGGGATTGGCCTTCCTCATTTTCAGCCATCATTAGTTGATTAGGTGCTGATGACAGTATGGACAAGCGTGCTAGAATAGTTGGCTAAGAAAAGCCCTAAAGGTACTCTGTTAATTGAGATGATGTTCATATTGTACTTACTGAACATAACTGCAGACAGTGAAATAAGAGCTTAGCGTTGTGTAACAGACCGCACGAACATTCACTCATTACCAGTCTGTAAAGGGGTGAAAACACTGCGTATAGGCTACTGTTACTACAGAAAGAGAGATAATATTAAAAACTGGAGGAGCCTATCTTGAGAAACTCTATTTTATACAGCCTTTGAGGAGGTGTTGAGAAACCTCTCTAAAGCTATTGTATCAAAGGAACTGAAAATTGACTTGTGCCTTCACCTTGTAAGAGGTGTGCACCTGAACGTGACGAAACAGCCAGATCTGCTTACCCACCAGAAGCGTAGATGTTACTGATACTCTACTGGTGCTTATATTTCACATACTTTAAATTTTAAGGTGATTTGGAGAAAGCAGCAAAGAAATACCACTATACCTCTTTTAACATTTTTTGTGAAAAGTTAGCGTTATACATGGAGAGAGAAATGTGCATATCTCTGCACAGAACCTGCGATGCAACAGATATTTGGAATGAACAGTAAAATTTTAGTAGCAATGGTAAGGCTATTAACAATAACCCCATCATGTTAAATAATCCAATATGGACATTAGTCTGCTTCTTGTTGTGGCCAGGGTGAATTTCAAACTCGGTTCCTAGACACAGTGTCACATGAAAAAACCTAAACGCTTCAGAATGGAATAGACAGCAATTTAAAAGATCTTTTGAACTTTAAGGCAAATCAACAACTTTTTTCAAACCAATAGTCCTATAAATACATTAGCCACAGAGCAAAACTATCCCCTCATTTGAAGCATTGTGTTCTTAAAGTTCAAACCTTACGCAACTCTCTCAGAAAAGTGAGAAACTTAAACCTGACTGTTAGCATGTTTGTATTGAATACATCCAATTACAGGTAACAAGTCCACAGCAACATCAGGAACGATCCACACAGATTTATAAAAACTCACAAAATGTCACTTACTCATACAGAGACATTTTTCCTACTCATGAAATTTCAGCATCAACTCTGTTAAAGATAAATATCGGTGTTTACTAACCTGCTCTGCGAGGTCACTGGGGCTTAGCTGGTAAACACTCAGCCAGGAGGTGATAAATGGCAAATGGATCTTCCTGAGCCAAAAAGGAACTCGTTTCCTTTGGTCGTTTATGAGCCAGAAATATTCATCTCGCTGTAACAAAATACATTAACAATCCACACACTAGACATACACAGAAGCCTGGGTCAAAAAACAGCATGGAAGCTTAAACTATGCCTATTAGGAACAGCATACCGTGGACCAGTAAGAGTGGAAAACCCATGGTTTTTGACTTACCTAGTGCTTCAAGTCATTCCTAAACAGTTAAATCAGTAATTAAACACACAACTGGTCATACATGCCCACAGATTCTGTTGTCGTCACTAATTCCTAGTCCAGTTTTCTCATGGGCTTGTATTTGTATTCGAAGGCTTCTTATGCCATCAGACTCTTCTGACAATAGATACGGTTCTACCTTTAATGTCCAGCAAGATAATAAATGATGTTGACTTCATTCAGACAACATCTGCTTTGACTTTGGCATTCAGCTCAGTGGAACGGGAGCGATTGATCACATTATTGGATATCTAGACAGAAATGTGGCAGCATCTTTAGTAAAAGACTTTGAAACTTGGGCAAATAGTCCAAGACAGCCACAAGAAAAATGAAAAATATTTGAAGAATCAAGATAAGGAATCAAGACATCTAAAAGAAACAAGAGATTCAGGATCAGACACACAATACTCTCAAAAAGGTTAGCGCAAAAATGTTCCCTTTAAAATACTCATCCAAGTAAGCTCTAACAGGATCAGGCTTTTACAGTTCATGTTGTCTGTCTGTTTCCAAAATCATGATGATGGTGGATTCATGTATTACTGTCACGGCAGTGACAGAGAACAGATCTGTTTAACGTGTGCTTTACCGAGACCTGTCAACATTTGAACTAGAAGAGTGATAGATTTGACAGGTTTGGGAGATACTCTTTCCTGCTGCTACCTCGGAGGCCTGACACAAGAAGCACAAATCCACCAGACCCAAGAATTGAAGTTTTCACCGTGTCTTGCAGCCGGCCAGACACAGAGCTGTTGCATAACTAGAGATAGGAAAATAATTAGAGTAAATGTTTAATGTGTAACTCAATCGCAATGGAGACCTGTGGAGTGGGAAAACACAGAATGAAGTAGGGCGACACAAACCAGATAGTAGTATCTGTGACAATGCCTCAAGACTGGTGAAGACAGGATGAGGAGAATGAAATCTGTGCAAGTTTTCTCTTTTTTACCAAACGTACTACTGTAAAACAAGGATGAATAGGGTAGTAACAGGAAACTGCACAAATAATTTTGTAGAATTTAAAAAGCACAGCACTATTTGTAAACAAATATTGAAATATTTTTCTCCCACCTTAAGTATAAAAAATGTTGGTCTGAAGTCAGAAAAAAAAAATAATCTTCCAGTCTGAGTTATATGTTTTACCCAAGAATTACAGCATGAGGACTCGCATCTTAAACACATTCACAAAAGTAATGTTATTACAAGTTACAGGTTGTTCGCAGTATTGAACCCTTCGCAAGGACAGATTTGACGCATGACTACGTAGGTTATCTAAAAGTATCTAGGTCCTCTTGCTGACATCTTTTACAGCTGAAATTCAGTTGTCTTTGCCTCCTTGGTGCCTTGAAGAGACATCACACAACCATGCCTGCTTAGGCAACACGCAAAGCCTTTCCCCAGAGATGCAGAAAGTCCAAAATTAGGTCTCTGCTACATGTTTGTATGGCTTCTATCCCTTTCCTCAGCAGGTACAAAACAACCGTACTCATCCTTTTCAACCAGAGGGTACACCTGGCTCCCTGGTCAATCTGACCTGCCAGGGAGGTTAGCCTTTCCTCTGCTTGCTGTTCCTCAGCCAGTCCCATTGCTTTAAAGCCATCTTTGTTCTTCCTCCATACACGATACAGCTGGCTCACACACTAGTTCTCCATCCTTCATGTCTTCCCAGGATGTTCCTCACCTTCCCATGTACCTTGCTGTTCATTCACCATCTCTGACAGGTTGTTCTTTCTCTATATAGTGGTCAATCATCTTTGATCCCTTAACACGCTCTCATCAAACTAAACAGCTTTATTCAAATTTCTATGAAGACGTAGAGCTTGCATTGCTCCTATCCCATATACACACACACACACGTGTATATTGTCAAACTCTCTCTGCATATTCTGCAAATAGAAATAGATCTTATCTCATCACATAGAACTCCCTCTTATCTTGCCATACCTACCCACCTACTTTACCCTATTTCTCCCCATTACAGTGAGAAGTAGCCTCGGCTTCACCACACCTACTCACAGAGGCTGTGACTCCAGTACGCCAACCAGAATAAAATACAGAGACAGCCATACCTCACTGTAGTGCCTTCACTCAGCGTTATTTTCATTTTTATAACTCTTCCTTCTGCCACATTCTGTCACAGAGTCTTCTCCTCTCCATCCCAGTAGATGCAGGGAAGCGTGGCATCAGGCTTGCTCTCTCTCACTGATGGCAGACGGAGTGTCCAGTCTTCCATTACAGTTCTTCCATTATAGCATCATACTGATTAGTTGAGACAAGAATTAGGCAGTTTCACAGGAAGAGGATACATTTTTCAGAATAGGGGGTGAGAACTGACTATTTTTTCCCCGACCCCTTTAAGGCCTTCGGCATTTAAAGCAAGGAAAAATGCGAAGTGTTTATACGGGACAGGAAAATGAGCTATATCCTTGTAGTTGATTATAGGCACTCAAACTTAGACAGGGTTTTTTTTGTTGTTTTTTAATCTGTGTAATAGATGTACACTAACCCGGTTTTGCAAATGATCAGGTGCCTTGGGAGTGATGAAATTAAAGCTGAATTTCTTGTAACGCAATTTAAGATGTGCTAGAGCCACTGCAGATGGCATTAAGACCATTCCTCAGGACTCCAGCACCTATGAAGCAGTACAGTTACAAAGCACAGTGCTTTATCTTCCTTCCCCAAGTTTCTGTGAAATGAGATTAAGAAGTACCATTATAGCAGAAACCACCTCTACATCAAGAAGTCTAATGAACAGTACAAGTCAGTACGTGATGTTATTCAACTCAGCTGCAGTCCACACTCAATTAATTTACTTTCTTAGCACTTTCCTGTCAGTTAATATTGGACAGTAAAAAAGCATCTGAGCATCTTGTCTCCAGATTGGTAAGAGAAAGGGTCGGGATCAGAAAAAAAGCTACATATTATTTTATTATATCCATTGACACTGAGGAAGCATGAGTCTCTTGGCGGGGGATGGCGGGGGGGTTGGGCAGGATGGGGTATGGAAGTGTATGAAATAAAAAAATCTTCAAAGTGTTTAATTTTGCTGTGTATAAGACTACCTATACAATTTTTAGAGAAGGTTCAATCACTCACAGAACAAAATGTGTTGGATTTATATGTACCCTCATCAAAACAAGTAGTAGTATATTGGGAATTACACCACTTTTCCCCCATGCTATGCTTGATGTAAAGAAAAATGAGATTTGTTTCCCCTCAGAGAGAGTGATCGCAGTCTTCCAATATTTTAAAAATCTTGTTACATGGTGTTCTCATCCAGGATGACCACCACCTCCCAATGCTCCTGAGAAATGGAAAAAAAGCTGGCCCATTCCATCACTTCTCTCGGAGGAAAAGAGGCCAGGTTAGTCACTATGAACATGGTTTCACTAAGGACTGTTTAAGGATGGATGGAGAGACAGTCAAGTGTGAAAGAAGAGACCGCAGATTATAGGGATTTGTGGGTAGTGGAGACAAAAACTGTAGCAGGAAGGAATCAGAGAACAGATTCTTGGTAGGGACTAGGGAGACATACTACAGTTAGATATGAGACTACAGAGGAGAAACTAGGAAAATTATATAAGCCCAAAGTTGTAAAAAAAAAAGACATCATTATATTTCCAAAACTGTATCTAGCTGAGTTGTGGAGTCTTCTAAAGCAAAACAAGCTGTATCTCAGGTGGCACTCCCAAACCTTCTGGGGAGACTGGCTGCGTCTGACAGATTTTGATTTTGTGTCAGTGTTCATATTTTATAGAGGAATAGCATTACTCTTTTTAAATACACATCTTTGCTATATCTGTCTTCTCTGATTTTTCTAAGAAATCCACAGATGTCCATCAGAGCTGCTAGCACTACCCACCGGATATTAGAACATGAAAATGTTTTTATTTCCTTTAATGATGGCTATGCATAAATAGCCACGACTACGGAGGATGAAATAATTCATTGTGAATAACACATGTTAATTCGGCCCATTTTTTAATTTTCATAGGTAGTTTTTGAACAGATCCTGAAGTCGGTTACATACCCACAATTTAGAAGCACTTGTGGTGGTGTTTGGGAGAATAATTCTTTGCACATTGCTGTTTCACAAATTGTTCATTCACGTGGTTCATTGAGTAACCTGTGGTTGTGGCTTCGTAACAGGCAGCAGCCTACCTCGAATGACTTTATGCTTGCCATTCCAGGCTGACCACTCCTCCTCCACAGCCGGTTAGAGCGCCACAGCTACACAGTGAGCAAAACCAGTGAGCTGATCTGCCTGAAGAGACAGTGAAGTGTAAAAGACAAGACTAGGGAAAAATTGTAGCAGGAAGGAAACAGTGAGGTGAGGACTGACAGAGACCATCTGGGGGAGGAAAAAGAAGAGCAGGCCTTTCAGCTGGGCGAGCGTTCTGATGTAGCCTACCACATGGCTGCCCAAGAACCAACACTGGCACGTACCGGAGGGGAGCAAAGGGGCAGGGGCACAATGGGCCGTGACGGGGCTGCCAAAGAACCATGCCGCTGCCTAAGGTTTGTGGAGTTCGTTTTCTTCCTTCGAGTTGCTCACATGCTAGCTTTTAACACTTGAGAACAACACCTAGCTAGCAGAAACTCGTGTGTAAGTGCTTTCTTGGACAAACACTACGCCATGCTAAAATCTGAAAAATTGCTGATACTCCCAAATTTTTTTCAGACAGGAATTAATCAAATACATGATGGTAATTTTCATAACTGTGAGTTAAACTTGGAGACCGTTCACAAAAGTAGTTGTAAACTACATATTGGATTTGGCTTACCTTTATAATTTGCAAATTAATGTACAGATTCAACATTTTCTATAGAAATAGTTTTCTGAGACAGCCAGATGTTCGGGAGAACATTCTGCTGTGGCTCTCACTTCTCTAGGTATATACAGAAGACCAAAAAGGACAAATTTAACTACTTCAGTAACCTCGTCTGCAACCAATAATAACATTCATTATAGGATGTTGAGCAAATAAAGTGAAGAAAGGTATGAGATTATTCCTTAAAAGAGAGTTCTATACTGGTTTTGAGACAAAATACGACTGTGTAGAAAGAGATTGTCCTTATATAGGTTAATTATCCTGCCTGTTCCTGGGCACCTATTTCTTTGCACAGCTGTGGGTTAGATGAAAGCCAGTTAGGCACTGAACAACAACAACCACCCCACCAAAACCCACCCAAAACTTGTAGGAAGTGGATGTCTAAGTAAATTCAGAAACATTTGAATATTTAGGAATGAACGTTTGCTTTCTAGAAATACCAAAACACGTATGGCCTGTGCAATTTTCCTATGTTCCTCCCCGGTCTACAGTACGTGAATTTAGCTTTCAGTTGTGCAGCATTAGGTAAGTGACTGCTGTAGTCCATACAGACTATTCTAAGAATTTTTTCATTTCTCAGTCAGCTTCATAACGGGAAGGCATTTTTAAGACCAGACACTGTTTACAATGTTTACAAATTCACTTTGTCTTTTAACCGCTGAATGTTTCATTTAGCAGCTTTTTCTTTAAAACCTAAGTTGCCTTGGTGAGTAAGGGTTAGGAGGGATGACTCCTGACCTCTGAACTACCCTTGAATGATTTAGGTCTGCTCTTCAGGTGCCCCACATCATTCCAGTGATTCTTCGCATGCACTGTGCCACAAGCTGGAGGACTCTGCGTAAGCCTAACGGAGTGAAGTTGATCTTTTTCCTTTGGCATACCGAGCATCACCCACACTGTGTCACTCAGCGCAGGGATACTGGTGTCAGCTGGTTAGCACTATGCAGCACCCTAACCGGCCAATGTGCTGACCCCCAATGTGCAGTGTCCTCGCCCCTTAACACCCAGCTTGTTTAGGGAGGTAGCCTAAGTATTTCTGTATTGTAGTTTACACAGCGCAAACAATCTGGGGCTCACAAAACAGTACGTAGAAAGAGTAGAACAGACATGCTTTTTGCCAGCTGGGAGGTCCTTAACAGAGGAACTCTCAAAGAATTTTTATAAGGAAAAGATACACAGTCGCAGTTAGTTTTTTATTAGTTGTGTGGTTAATCTGTTTAGAGAACCAACTTCTGCTCTAATTCTAGTTGTTTAGAAATTCTTAAAGCGCATTTCTAAAACTCACATGCACCTATTTGTTTGCAAGATGGAAAATATTCCAGGCCACCAAAAGCCGTTACACATATTCTACAAAAGAAGTGAACAAATATAAATGCCTAGTAGATTGGACACCACAATAGGATATAGAAGAACATGCAGCAAGGTTTGTATAACCAATGGAACCTTTCTTGCACGCTGCCAAAATAGCAGACCTCAAAAATCAAAACAAAGAAGGACTCTGCAACAAGGGAAAACAAGTTTCAGTATATCTCTATTCATATTGCAAGAGGAAATCCTGCTAACTGAAGAAGCAGAGACTAGAAAAGAAACAGAATCACATCTCCTTCTTTGCTCTGAAGTACGGAGCACTTCTATTTACTGTACACTGTAAGATACGATCACAAGGTGTTCTGCAGAAGCCAGTATGAAATCAGGATGGAATTCATTTCTAGCATCTTGCTGGGATACCTTAGCAGCCTTCCCTCCTGTCAAATGTCCTGCTGTGACTGTCACTCATGTAACCCTGAAGAGCAGTCAAGAGATGGCACAGCCTATTTTTAACACGCTGTCAAATATTCATTTAGATGGGCCAAGATGGACATTCTGCTAAATCTCAGAAAAATTTTAGGAGCTGAAGTGGCAGTGGAGGCTGCACAAGTGCAGATGTGCCTTAGGGCATGCCTAGGTAGTCAGGTGCAGACAGCTGCATCCCAGCTGTGCTTGCGTGTGGAGCCACACAGCTGGAAACCAGCCAACAGCAGCTTGGAAGCTGCACAACGACACTAGCAGAAGACTGAGGCAGCGATGGCATGCGCATGGCAGACCTGCCCACGGGCATGTGGCTAATCCAGCTGGCTGAATATGCTCGTATGCTTGAAAACAGCCAAATGTTAAGTGCCTCGCTGAATCGGGGCTAAAATTTGGGCTCTTTTATTTTAAAAAAACCCTTTTTTTAGAACAGCTGCTTTAGGGAACCAATGGCACCTAGACACAAAGCAATAACCACCTATGAGAGGAATAATTAAAATGTTATGAAAACTCCACAATGAAGGAGGAAAAAAAAAGCCAAAATGATTGTAAAGTTAGGGAAAGGAAATACACATTTACCAAGTAAATAATCGGGGTTTCTGAAAGTCTAAAATAATTAACACAAATCTAAACCCTCTGGTGTTCATTCTCAGGAGAGACATTTGAGACCTACACCCAAGAGAATGCAACTGATGAGAAGCAAAATATTTCTAATCTTCTGGCAAAACAATGTGCTTTGTGTAGATTTTTATCACACATTTTAAACAGGATATTAAATAAATAGATAATTGTTTCACAATGCTCAGATAACAGCGTGGTATGAATGTTTTAAACACCATACTAAACCCCAGAAAATTCAAAGCTAATGATGGTCCACACCTAACATATCTATTACCCTCCTTACTCTTAATAGCCACGTCTAACACCTACACTGCAGCTCTGGAAATATTTTCAGAAGTAACATCATGGACCTGAAGTCAAAGAGAATGTTCGTATAGGCTAAAAATTTAATGACTTTCAAGATGAAGGGCTAAAACTGCTGTGCTTTTTTCTGAAGATCCCAAAGAATTCAAGTCAAAGAAGGCTTTCTGATTTTTTAACCTCTTTTACCCTCTTCCTTCTTATTTCACTATTTTCTAACAAGAACTGAACTCGTCTTTCACGACATTACAACATTTATGCGTGACCTCGAGTCACAAAACTACTGTGATCTCCAGCCACCTCCAAAGTGAAGGGTGGCAGCCTGGACCACAGTTCAGACGAGAAAGTGAGGCATATCTTATTTCATGGAAGCTACATGGGACATTACCACAGTTTTATCCAGCAGCTTGAATTAATGCAGGGTCAGCATTAACTACAACAAACCTTCTCGTGGATTTTTCTCACGTGCTTGCTCCGCTACACATACCAAAACCTAAAACTTGCATTGTTAATTGAGTAGCACCTGCATTAAACCGGACCGCTGCTTAAACGCAACCATACTTGATGACGTTAAAGAACTCGTTCAGGCTAGAATCTTTAAATGCCTCTAGGATTCTATGATAAACTTGGATCCAACTGGGGCAGTTTTTTCCTTCTGAGAAGGCTACCGTAGAAACTCTTCACTGACATCCTCAGTCGCCAAACACAGGTGACTGGGCTAGAAGGAGGCCTGCCTGCGGCAACTGCTGAGTGCCTGCCTTAGCCTTTCAACTTAACCTCAGCTCACAGCTACCTTCTGCAGCCCCTCTCTCAAAATATGGCAAACGCAGGCCAGATGCAGCCTGGAATCTGGATTTCAGCTCTTCAATGCAATTTAAAACTACTTTTACAACTTAATCATTTACTGCACTACACTAGTTCACATCTCACTGGCCACCTTGAAATTTGCACACCCCATTCCTGGACAGCCTTGCTGCCAGGTTGCAGGAGAGCTGGAGGAGTTGTGAAATCTCGGCTCCATCTTCTCTGGTGCTGCTACATAGCAGATTGTCTCAGAGAAAGCATTCTGGAGCATAGGAACCCCCCATTTCCAGAGGCCACCTCAGCGCTCCACTCCCTAACTACAAAGAACATGCAGACAACACATACCATTGTATTTAAAAACAACAACAGCAACTTATTTCCTGAAAACCACAACACAACTGCATTTTGAAATAATGAATTCTTCCTTGAATCAAAACATCAACCCAAATTTAACTTCAAATGCGAACACTGCTCCCACAGAAGTCAGCGGGGACTTTTGCCACCGGTTTCTTTAACAATAAGATCAGGTTGCCTGTCTGGATCTCCCAAGTCCCAGACCTCTACATTATGCCATTGCCATTATTTGTCAGAAGGCTGAGAAATGCGCTAGTTTTCTCCCGACGTAGATAAAAGGACATAATCACATAGTCTCGAAAAAACATGGAAGGCTTATTCTGTTTCCACGCTGCCTTTTAGACAGTGTAGGAACTAAGCAGGTGTCTCGTATCAAACTCATGTATGAAGTCAAACAAAACATCAAAACCTACCCTAGTTCTTACATTTATATTTTGATGCAGGGCTTTAGGCAGTTCCATTTTAAATATATTCTCTTGCAGCAGGGGAATAAGTTTTTGCTTATATATTTACACATGCAATTAAGATGTTGCAGGTTGTGATAAGTTATCTCTATTTTTTAGGGACTTTACTTAAAGTGTTTGCCAGGAGGTTATAGGTACAACGTGTGATGTAGCAGCTACTAATGTAGTGTAACTATACTCTCCTGGTGAATGGCAGAGTAAACAAGTATATAAAACATGTGTAAGTGTTGGTGCATCTGTTAGTGCTCCCCTAACACTACAACAAAATTCAATCTTTTCTTCAAAAATCTTCTAACATTATTATCATTCTGCCATGAATATGTGTATAAGCTATGTATATAAATAATTTAATACATTACACGTACAGCACAGTCTGTGCCAAGTAACGATATATCCTGGAAAAAACCTCATTTGTATCTGAAAAATATTGAATGGAAGCTTTAAAATTGCAGATGTATTTTAAATAGAGACACAATAAATTACTACACAAATAGTAACCACGTGTAAATGTACTTTTAGCATGAAAGCTTAACACATTGTCAGAATATTAAACTTCCAAATACTCATGTGAGATAAATATCATCTTCATATTAGAAATGAATAGAGAAACATTTTGTTCCTCTTGAGGAACCTCTTGTAGAACCTTATGATGAAATCCTGGCCTCAGCTGTGGAGTGCAAGCTATGTGCCACCACTTCAAACATAAAGATGGTTTTTTGGAAAAGCCCTGCATCAGGCCTACTCAACCTCACTTCTAAATATTAAAAAAAAATTATATTGAACTGTACAAAACCATTTTGGACCGTTACAAAGGCTGGCTAATGTTCTTGCATTGCACTGCTCCCAGATTACTATTCATGCCATCTATAAGGTGTTCACCATGATGATGATTTATACTGACAACAACTGACCTCTTCCCAAAATGTCCAAAGTTTGGGAGATGCGAGTCATTATCATTATGCTTACCTCCTCCATCAATAGTTCCAGGTCCTTTAAATCCACTTCTGCTTTGTTTCTTTCTGTATCTCACTCCACAGGAATTGGCTCAACTATAAGCTTAATTAAAGAAAAAAAAATCTGATTAGGTATGCAAAAATATCTAAAGTTAAAATGCAAAACTTTTCAGAATGTTCATTACAAATCCCACCCATTCTCTTTAGTTTAAATATGGCAAGTCTAACACATGGTCCCTGTCAAGCAATGCAAGGGAAAGAAAGTTCAGGAAACGCATGGTTTGCAGTCTTTGAAATGCATTTGCATACAAAGGGTATCTTTAAGTGGAAATAACTTGACAGTGTCAGTGGCTGATACAGTAGAAACTTTGTCCCATTTTTTCTGCACAACTAAAAACATTGCTAAACACTTCAAAATGTAACAGTTTTTAATGTTCATGAAATAAAGGCAAAAGTTTAAAATGCCTGGGATATGTAGTTCCCTTGTGTTGTGATACTGCATATATTTTCCCTCCATTTAGTGATTTTTCACATGAGAAAAGAAGAAGAAATATCTAAACTCTGACTCCTGCAAGATACCGCTTCCTTATTTCAATCTGCAAGTAACAGAAAATAAGGTATCTATTTCCCAGAACTCCTCAGCGTTGTTGTTTATTAAGTACCTATCTGTGGAACCACAAACACTACTTCAGTTTTCCTTCTCCCGTGAAAACGACAACTTTGTGACCAGCAAGACCACCTTGTACCAAGTGTATTGTGTCAAGGAAGACCTAACATCTTTTACAGCCAATCGTGATAGATGGTGAAACATAGAAGAGGAAATCTGCTTTTTGCGATGTTTCAGACAGCCTACTTGGTTATTAATGTTATCACTCATCTAAGATAATGAGAACAGACTTGTATCATTTTGGTTATATTTCACTCTATGATAAACGGGTCAGAAAATCAACATCTCGTCTTCACTGTTGCTTTGTGCACACCCCTAACGAATGACTATTATATCTTTATTCTTACCTAGTCTTTCGAACAAATGGGTCAAATAATATTTATATTGATACTATGAATTATATAATCTTGTAGCATTAGATATAAAGGTTGGTTTTTTTTTTATCTACATTTGACCTGGCACATTCCTTTAAAATTAAGACATGGAAGAATGTAGGAGCTAGGATTAATGGAAATATTCAGTTTCTGTTAAAGGACAAAAAACAATGTACAGGCTTATCTAAAAAAATATTAATTTAAATACAGCCCTCCTGCGCTCTTCTAAGCAATATATTTGCAAAAGTATTAATTATCTTCTAAGTTACACTTGAACTTTTTTTTTTTTTTAATCTTGAGGAAAAAACAATTTGCCAAATCCTACCTGCCCATAGCGTTTCTCTGGTTTTAGGTCAGTTTTCTTATTGGAGTTCTGTGTACTGCAAAGGCAGATCAATAAACTTTATGGACCAAATTCGGGCTAACAAAAACAGGTACAACTCTGCTAAAGTTAAATTAATTGTCTCTGCTTACAGCAATGATAACCTTGGCTTTTTATGATGTATTAAAAAAGAGAAAGAGAAAATGCTAAGAAAGGTTTAACTTGGTCATGCTTCATATATACCTTATCTTAAACCATCTACGTTTGGGTTTTAATTGTAGTGGTGTTCTGTAAAGAAATACGACCTTATAGGGCATTTTCAGGAATAGAACAGTCTATATATTAAAAGGCAGCAAATGATTCATAACTGCTTAGCGGTCAGGCCTGTGGGGCCACGCTTCCCATGTGAAATTTTTTTCTGCATTGCAAACTCTTACATTAAATTGTGATAAATGAAGAGCGGAGGCTATTCATACAAATCAATGACTTTAGTGTATGTGTCATTAGCCTGAGAGATGCAGGCAGCGGTCACTACTATAAATCATGTGATGATCTGCTGTCTGCGACTCGATGCAAGCAAGCAGATGCATTAGGAAGGTTAAAGAATGAAATTAATCTATGCATTTCCCTTCCTTTTTTTTTTTCCCTTTAGTCACCTGGTCATACGGAAAGAATTAAAATCACATGATCCAAAGTTAAGCCAGCTACAGAACAGTAAATTGGCTAAGTTAGATGTCACCTTTCAACTTAAAGTTAATTAAATATTAATGGGATTAATTTATTCATCATCACATTCAAAGTAAAATATATAGAATAGGTAAAATCCACCAGCACTCCTCACACAGGAGTTGATATTATTAATTGCTTTTAATGCAGACTGTGGCACGAGACCACATGTAAGAGATCAAGCACACTGCAAAATGTGCTCTGATACTTTTAAGTGCAGCATATTTCTTTCTACACATTGAATAAATCCAGTGTTTAGTAACCCATGGCCATGCTCTTCATCCCGGTACCTTGGAGTGGGTTATGAATATGAGTCAGGTTCAATGTATTCCTGGTGATAGAATACATTTCCAGATATCTGTGACTTGGAGTGTTAATGGTGACAGTGTGCAAAAGGGTTCAGGGACAGTAAAAAGAGATATGGACAATATAATTTTAAAACAGGAATTAATGAATTTGGGAAGGCCATATTTGATATAAATGTTAGGCCAAAGCCTTCAGTCTTTACTCAATACTTACTCAGGCAAAACACCCACTGACTTCAGTGACAGATTTCCTGGGACGAGGACCGAATATGCCCCAAGAGTCAGATCGTCCCTTACTTGTACAGAAGAAGACTCCTACCCCCTACTGCATCCATGTAGATTCTGCAGGAGATTATACACGCCTCCCGCCACCCACTCCACCGCTTCCCCTTTGCAGTCCAACAGCCCTTAGCAAGGAACAAGCCGATATGTTACAGCGCAGAAGGCGCAGAGCAGGAGTCGTGCCCAGGAATAGCAACACTCAGCATGCTTATGCCTAGGTCTGCAGTGCTCCCAAAGTCAAGCGATACCTTGGCAGGGACTCCACGATTTGGCCTTTTCTAACTAGTACAGACTGTAATAAGGAATCTTGAGAAGGGTGTTAAAGACTCTGCTTTGAGCTAGCAGTGGACTGTGAGCACCGTCAGGTATGAAACCAAATTAATGACAGAAGTGGCTGCATTTCAAAGGTGCTTGAAGCAGTCCACGTGCATAAAATAGCACAGAACTCCTTTACGCTTATGAAGGGCACTATAAATCAATAAAGTATAAGTTAGCTTGGACAGTGATAAGTACTGCATGTGCTTAATTCACTTAGTTATCCTTCCGAAAAAGATAATACACTCAATGTAGACATATTTCAATTGAATTGATAGTAGATCAGGACTGAGCAAGCCCACAGACTGCATTGCTTTTATCCATCCCATCAAGTATAAGGATGAAGTTGCAAGCAAAATCAATGCAGAAAGGTCTTACTGTCTCTTACAATAGCATACCTACTATCACTTCTAGTGGAATACACTAAAATTAATAATAAATATTAAAAATAAACATCTATCCTGTCGTGGCATAAACTTTTATCAGGTTAAGAACAAAGGACATCACTTTAGATTTCTAAACTCCTCAAAGACAGAAAAAAGCACAAAATCTGTCTCATATAATTGCTCAGAGACCACAGAAATTATTATTAACTAGAGTTGCCTAATAAAGGTGGGGAAGAATTTCAGTCAGTAGATTTAAAATTACTGTGAGCAGATTCCCACAGTAAAGACAGTCCCTTGTGTATGGGTCCACTGTCTCTTAATTACCACATTGACTTTATATGTATTTATTTGTATTTGGTAGCATTAAGATTAGGGCACACGTCACACACGTATTTCAAGTTCATTTTCCCCACCATCACTTGATTCTCCCATCAATCCAATCAAGCCACCAAGACTTTGTTACTTCATGTCTACAGCGGTGATTGCAGCGTAGTGCCAACACCCCACAGAGATTTTGGGTTGCTGTTAATACAGAGTTTAGAATACTCAAGTTATCTCAGAACTAGCCTACAATTTCTCCACATTGTTCTGCAGTCTGCAGTGTAGGCAAACCTCTCCAAAGAAAGCATGATCAGACCGAGCTTAACTGGTAGAGCAAGGAGAAAAAAGCAGCAGCGATGTCAGGAAGCACTGATGTAGAAACTTCCAGTCTCCAGCTACACAACTGGTTTGCTGCAACGCGGCATAGGCAGCTTTCAGAACAGATTATGCAAAACCAGAAACAAGCACTTAATGTTTGATTTTAAGGACAGGACTAAACACACTGACCAAGTGTTTTACTTAAAATGAAGCATATAATTAAACTAAAGATCTTTGCTGGCCAAGCTAACGCCTTCACATCCAGCAGCAGGGCCAAGCAGCTGATCTGGCTGCACCCTTGCTAAGGACCGAGCCAGCCTCTACCAAAATCAAAGACAAGATTCTTTACCAACGTCATTTCTGTGATTTTCAGAATCCACATCATATTTGCTGCTTAATTTCCGGGGAAGTGACGTTTCTGCCATTTCTCCAGATTCCTCTCTATTTTCTACCCATTCAGGAAGCAAGAAAGAGCTGTATTTCAAACCCAAATGAAGGGAGCTCTAATGCAAAAATAAAAGCTGCCTGTCCATTTTAAAATTCAAGTGAATTTTTCAAAATTTTTACTGTAATTGCCTTTTAGGAAGCAAAAGGGAGTTCTCAAAAACTTTGGTAGCAAGACGTAAAACTCCCTCCCCATGACCATCTGAACATGAAATGAAAAGTGAGAAATGTCACGTAGATGAAATCGCTCCTTCTTTTTGGAGCAAATCCATGCTTCCTTTTCAGTGACTAATTCCTGATTTTTATATCACACGTCACTTTTGAGTAAATGCCAAAAAAGAGGCAAAAGCTCTTTACAGTCAGTTGATAATTTCATACTGTAGTTTTAAATTGTGGGTCGGCAGGAAACCTGGTTTTAATTTAAGTGTTACATTAAGAAAATAAAATATTTCTTACAAAATCAGCTACTTTACTGGGATGCTTGGTCCCGCACCCAGTTTATTCGCCTTTTTCAGGGCTGGCTGGGGAACGTACTTTATGTGATATGATGGAGTCGGGCTCCTTTCAAAACCCTGTGGTAGCCATAGCACGAATCACCTGCTACCTTGGTATTGCCTCAGCACAACTATTTCTTTCCAGGTCCTCCCTCACGCTGGGCTCCATCACGCTAGATACTGATTGCTCTCGGTTCCAATTACCTTCAAAGCGAAGGCACCCAGAAGCTTAGAGAACCAGCTCAGATCCTACGAGTGTGGCCAAGAGGTTCTTTTTTATATAGGCTATCTTGGTCCTCTCATGAGAGTAAGGACTGCTCGCGTACGGGTAGGAGTCAGAGATACCCTTACACAGCAATTACGTGTCCCTTGAGTCACAAGGGCCCTTCTCGGGGTCAAAAGAACTAGCGAGTTGATGTGCCTTTACTGGTTGTGTCTAAAGCATGCTGGTGAACAGGTGTTGACACTGATAAGCAGAGGTATTGCTGGCAGATGAAATGGAGGAACCTGGAGGGCTGCGGAAGGAGGGCCACGCAGACCCTCGGGCTTGCTGTATCTCCCAATTACCACACAAAAGACTAAAACACAGGGTCATGGATGAAAGTGAATAAATGTTTCTAAATTCCTCTCTTAAACACACTTAAGCTTAAAGCTATTTAATTGAGGATTTAAAAGCATGTATGCTTTATGAAGCTGTGGCTACCTGCTTCATTCTCTTGCTCTTATTTTTGCTTTTATCCTTTTAGTCTTGAAGAAGCCTAATTAGAAGCTTGAACAGGGCTCTCTCTCCCTGCCCTTAAATCAGTAATTGGCTTCAGTGCAGAGACTGTCAGGAAATTAACACATCACAACATGACAGCTGTTAATTTTTTCTCCTTATTTGTCATATGAATCACTGCTGATTTGCCAGAGTGCATAACAAATTAGTGGTCTGTAATCAGCGGCCTCTCTCCTGTGTGCAGCACCTACTTGTTTTTCCCCTTTTCTCCTGAAGTCCATTACTTCACTGCTTCAG
>NW_010391424.1:81490-84963 GCF_000710305.1 Buceros rhinoceros silvestris | reverse complement strand
GCAGGAATGACTGTTGCTAGGTGTGTCATTGTCAATAAATCAGAATAAGCAAATGCTAAAAGCGCAAGAAGCTCTTTAAACTTTGATGAAGGCTTTTAGTTACATTTTTAAACTTACACTTGGAACTGTTTGGTTGGTTTTTTTTTTTTTTAAATTGTCACTCCCTAGCATAATATACTGTCAAGTCTTCTGGTGTCATCTTAAGCACGGCATTCTTCACAATGTAGAGCTGAAAATGTGATTTGCAAAAATTAAAAGAAGATATCTTTGTGAAGACAATTCTTCAAACCGTAAGGCCTGCTGTGGACCCCATGTCAATAAATAACAATTAGACACAACGCACAGTCAGATTTTCCTATTGCCTTGAGTTATCTTTACTGTATTTTTGTATAATGAACTCTATTTAATAAAAGTCAGTGTGCTTCACACCCCAACAGAACTATATGTATTAAAAAACCCTTGACTCTAAACATAAAACCAGAACATTTGGAAAAAATGAGTTAAATTCTATCCCTGCAGACAGTGGTGCAATACAATCTGAGCCTTTTGGCCACCTTATTTCTAGTCCGTGCAGGCAGTCTCAGGAAATTGGAAATGCTTTGAAAATATGAACTGGAAAAATTTAACACTGAATTATCTGATGTATGTAACTAAACTGAGGGGACCGATTACGTATTCAGTATCTCGTGTCTCAGACAAAGTAAAGTAAAACCAGGAATATGATATATATATATGATATATATTTATATGACTTATAAACCAGGAATATGATATATTTCATTAACAAAAGGACCTAGTATGGACCCTGTCCTATATTCCCTAATTTGTATGAAAACGTGCTTAAAGTGCAAGTTCCTTATAATTTTTTAAGTGCTCATACAATATTTTTTCCTTAGATCTAACCTGAATAAACTACTTAAAAGCAAGAGCAATAGAAAATGTGGAAACCTATACTCCAAAGTAAAATGCTGCGCAATATTTTGCATACATCACACCTTTTTCTCAAGACTCAAGCACTCCACCTTCTCCTCCAGAAAGACACGAAATGAAAAAAGCGTTCTGTGCTTCAAAGGGTACCTGAATGCTGGGCATTTCTGAAGAACCCCTGCTTCGTGCAACCATGCCACTCTTCTGTAAGCGAAGTCATCTTGGCAGCAGGAGGCAGGGAGGGGGATCCCAGCTCCCTGAGGTCACTCTTGTAAGGTGCTGGCCCTGATCCAGCAAAGCACTTACACACCTGATTTGCTTTTAAGGTAAGCGTGGATTTAAGTGTCTCGGAGATGAAGTGCTCAGCGCCTTGCAGGGCTGTGTGCATATGTTTATGAGTAAGATTTATTTCACGATTCACAGACATCACACAATGAACCAGTACTCTAACTCCGCGGGTACTACTAACATTTTCAGTAAGATTACTTAACAATTATAATTTCAACATTTCAAAGTCTCTTCAGAAGAATTTTGCCTACAGTTAATTGATGTTTAGTATTTATATGTTCATACAAACATTAAACTTTTATTTTCATGACAATACCTAATTATTTAAAAAATCTAAGAAACTGGGTTATTTTTCAGTATTACATGTATTTTCTGCTACAATTTATGCTTTAAAAACAATACAGGTTTAACCGCTTGTAGAGTTTAAAATAAAGCCTTGCTATTTGCATTCTTAAAAAATAAATTTTCCTTCAGTAAGAAAAAGCAATTTATTTCAGAAAGTTTGTTTTGTTGTTCAGTCTTAGCCTGAGTAAAATGTAACCTTTCCATCTGCTCCATTATGCCTTGGTTTAAAAACACAACCTTAATTTTTATTTGCATTACAGCGTTACAGAATCGGTTACCCTGAAAACACCCAAAATTAGCGATTATAAAGGGTACGTAGCGCAGGGCAGCTCCTCCGCCTCTTTGAAATGCCACTACAAAGCGAATCTCTATCCTGACTAAAAGGAATTCCTTGACCTACTGTAGTGCCAATGCACAGAGGGATTGTATTAGGCAACCAGAAGTCTATAATAGGGCTTCTGTAGCAGACAGCCTTTGTGCAGAAAGGTCACGAGTGAACATTGTTTACTGAGTCTATAAATCCCTATTTTTTTAGCCTCACTAGATTCTGCATGTCAAAAGCAATACTAAGAAAATTACGGTGAACCAATACGCGTTTCAAAATTCAGACTTAAAAAATTGTTTTCAGTAAGAAATGGAGGGGAAAAAAAACCCAGAAAAAATCAACTAAGAACAAAACCATAACAAAATCAAAGTCACATAGAAACACTGAACAACAATAAATTACCTACAGGTTTTCAAATCTCCTGTCATGAGGAGAATAATTGTACAACACCCATCACATGAGAGGTCGCTGTGTAGTTGTGCAGCGTGTGTAGACTCATTTGCTCATCTACTGCTTTATCAGCACTTCTGGATAAACCATCTTCAAAATACAGCATCGTTATTCAGAGCGGAGAAAACGGCCGTTGTGCCTGGTCAGAAAAGGAAAGAGCTGGCAGGGTACAGACGGTGTGGCAGCTATGCTTTGATATGGCTTTCGGGCTCTCTACAGTTCAGGGCGAGACCCTGAGATTTCCATTAGGTCACTTGCGTTCCTGATGCTTAAGAGGCGAAGACTAGAAGGGACAATGCTTATTTGTGGTTCATACAGGCTGGCCGCTGTGGAGGTGTTTAATAAATAATAACTAGGAGGAATTAGAGAAAGTACAGTAGACTTTGTATTCATTATTAAACTGACTTCCTGCTCCCAAGAAGATTTCAAGAGTCTGTTATTAGAGGTCTCAAAATTAAAAACGCTGGATCTGGCAGTGACTATAAAAAAAACAGCATGTAAACCATGTAAACTATGTAAACCAGCATGTATATTGTATATCCCACGGAATGAGATCTTCTTAAGGGCAACTGACAACAATAGGAAATTTTACTGGGAAGCCTCCAGCTGCCATTGTTTCTACTGTAACGTATTTAAAGAATCTCCTTCGAAAGCTCTGAAAATTTGCAGAAGTTGAAAAAAAAAAAACAAACCAGCAAAATATGCAGAAGCCTCACAAATAAGAAACTTTCCTTAAAGGATGTAGGAAAGGAATAGACAGTAATTATTTCCTATTAATACTCCAAAATTCTGAGAATATCACCAAAACACTGAAAACAATTATTACGTTGATTTATTAAGACATATAAACATATTCTAGTTCCCTAGGTACCCAACTTGAGGCCTTAAAGAATTCTGAAGGAACACATGTAATGAATGTAACACAAGTGATATTTACCTTCTCCAGCCTTCCTTTTTTCTCCTTCCCAACTAACACTTTCTAAAAATTCCACAATAAATATTTTTAATAACTCATATGAAATAATAATTTCATGCTCATCTTCAGGTAATTTTTTAAAAAGATGAGTGGGAAGGACTTGGGCAATGATTTTAGGAATCTTAGTACACAGAGAAGCAGAAGTCTTTCGCTATATGGGTT
>NW_010391424.1:77348-81408 GCF_000710305.1 Buceros rhinoceros silvestris | reverse complement strand
CTATCTGGTTTATTCAAATGCCATCTTCAAGACCTGCTGTGCTAATACCTGAAATGTTAACGGTGTTTCACCCTCCTTGAAACAGGAGGGTCATTGGGAAAAGAGATTTTTTTGTTCAAGTTATTTGTTGGCCATCAGAAATACACCTGTGAAGATTACCGTCCGCTGCCTAACATCAATGGCTTATGTAGGGACTGCTGGCAATTAGTGCCAGAAAAGGAGGACAAATTAAAGCTGTTATGTATATCAGGTCATCACAGCACTTTAACATAACTTTTCTGTTTAACAAACATTCCTGTATTCTGTTATGGCATGCTGGAATACCTTTAATTACAATGCCATTAATTTGTGAAAGCCACATTGTCCATCTGGGGTCCTCCAACCGTGGAAGAGTATTTGCAAAATCGGAGAAAAGTATTAACACCTGCCAGAATGTAAAAGGCTGGCTCAGCCTTCAATTAAAGCACTGCCAAACATTTCTTTCTTTCTGTCACAGGTTTTGTTAAAGTATAATGTAGAATCTCAGCTCCGAGAGAAAATTAAAGTAGAAAACAAGGGCTAAGCACCTTGAAGTAAGTAAAACAGTAGTGGGAAGACTGCAAAAATGGGGTGTAAAACTTAATCAGCAGAAGGTGGAAGCAGCTTCTAGTGGTCTAGTACCATGATAGTAGCTTGCTGACTTCAGCTTGGTTCCTCACATACATCTGATATCTTTTCAGAGAGTCAATCAGTCCCGCTTCTCATCATTATCACTTAAACCAAATGCCTGACAAGGGCCATATCGTCAAGTTCCAGCACAGTGCAGTCAGTCATTCTATGACAGAGTAGGGCAGGTTTAAATCCTGCTGATGTCGTGCTTGATTAATCACCAAGCTGAACTGCAGCAATTAGCAGGGAACAGTACACGGTCTGGGTGATGATACAAAGGATGGACTGGGAGATAGCTGGCCATCTAGGAAGATATACAGCCCCTGGCAGAGACTGCTAGCATGGACTGTGAGGCAGGTGAATAAAAGAACGTCAGAGCTAAGTACTCGAGGTCCTGAGAACTGGCACTGTGCTTCATGCTTAGCTTGTCTAATTAGCGAGAATTAAGAGTCTAGGGAAAAGTAAACTACATTGGAGGCAGGAAATTAGTATTAGCAGAAGGAGATGGTGTAAACTCCACTGCATGCTGGAGTTTAAAGAAATCTTGGGAGATCTTTGTTCTAGGACAGGGCAGAGTTTTGAGATATGATAGTATTAATATTCCTAAAAATCCTTTCTATTAGGTGTTCCTGGGAAGGATTTATATTAGAAGACATTCAACAGAGCCTATGCAGATCCAAAATTCATTAGTCTAGATTATTTTCCAGAAGGACAAGTGTTCGTCCTTCTAGAAGTTGTGTTTGTCTATCTCTAGACCAGAAATTTCCTGGAAATATATTGGCATGTATTTTGTAAGACATGAAGCTGAAAGTGATATCCAGTAAGTACCAACAACCACACCATTCAGGAAGGTAGTTCAGCAACTGAGCAACAAGAGAGCAAAAAAGAAAAGGAGGTGCAGTTCCAGTTATTAAGGAGCTTTGTAAATGAAAACAGTCCAATTTACTTTGGGGAAAATAGTGATTGCTGCATTATTCAGAGAAAATTGCTGAGCTTTTTTCTGCATTACAGAATCTCTATATTTCATCTTCTATATAAAAGAAAACTGTGCAAGTCCTAAAATCTGGAAACCCAAACTAGAGAATTTCCTTTAAGTCACAGAATGTTTAGCTATTAGATGACCTATAAACATTTTTGTTTCATGAGTGAATGTTTAATCTAGCACAATACTGTTCCAAAGGAAACCGTTAATAGTAACATTTTGTAGCAGTTGTGTGCATGTCCCCACTGGACCTCTAAATGAAGTCTGCATAAGGACTGTAAAGGTAGTAACCCTGCAGCTACAGCTATAATTATCAGGATTTAATGGTGTTTATGAATGACTTGCTATGAGTCAAAGGATAATAATACGTCTTATTAAAAATTTATTCCAAGTTATTTTTATAAAACTTTACTCATTTACATGTCACCAATGATTGTTCTTTTAAATGAAACAATAGAACAATACGGAACATTTAGTCTTCAAAAGAAATCTTAGGACAGGGTCATTATATAATGACTCAGAAAAAACCAAACAAACAACATGTAATCTTTGTAATACAGCAATTAAAAACATAAGCCTAAAAGCAAATGTGTTGAGCAAAAAAAACCCCTAAAAAATCCGCCTCTAAAAAAAAGACCTTTAGTGCCGTATAAAAATAACACTAAACAGTTTGGTGAACACTTCCGTCCATATTTAGATGCTGTCTGATTCTCTAAGATAAATGACCACAGATCTTTTCAGCAGCTAATGGCTAAACATGACCCAAATGGAACTACAGCCAGATGGCACATGTGATTAGTGGAACATGGCTATCAGATCAACCACAAACCTGAACAAGCTAATGTAGTTCAAGATGCATTAACTAATAATTCCCAGGAAGTAAACATTTCAAATGAAGAAACACAAGGATTTTTTTTTTTTCTTGACAAACCCTATAGCAATAGTTGTTACCGTGTTGCAGTAGGGTAACACGAAAATACTTACGGTAACACGGGCACGTGTAATGCAAAGGAACTTTATCAGTTCTAAGTCACAGAAAAGGAAGGTGGAGAATCAAAATTCTCTTCCAAAATTTTTTTCAGTTGCTGTTACTGGTTGTGATCTAACAGAGCCACTTTAGTCTGATATTTTTGTACTCTTTTCACTCCAAATTTTAGTCTCGAGCAGAATGTTTAAAACATCACCTAAACTCAAATAATCATATGTAATTAAGGATTTTTTTTCTTCTAGAACAAGTCTACATGTTGCGTTATTTTAGCATATGGATAAGAGAGACAGTGCTATTTTAAGTCTCGTTTAAGGACAAGATAACAAATATCAGCACTCCTAGATTCTGCACATATCTACCACTGATTTAATATTGATTTCTAAGGAACTTAAAACTCACAGCAAAATTAAATATGTTAATTATTCAAAAATATTCACAAATGTCTTTGAGTTGTCTTCTATTTATGACTAACTTTCCAAAAAGCTGTTAATTGAAACGCTGAGCCTTCTGCAATACGGTTAGTCAAGAGGCCTGGTGTGTTTTCCTCTAATTGTACGTCTTTGCCCGTGGTTCAATGTAACGCATCGGTGATTTTGCCTAGCTTAATATTTTGGATTTCATACTGGAGCAATAGGAATCAGCATTGCCTTACACAGGAAACAGTGAGGACACACCAGAAGATGATTAAGGGATACAAGCTCAAGAAGTGACTCTATGTGAACCTCATGAGGTTCAATGCCAAGTGCAAGGTCCTTCACCTGGATCAGGGCAAGCCCCGGTATCAACACAGGCTGGGGGATGAAGAGATCAAGAGCAGCCTTGAAGAGAAGGGCTTGGGGGTAGTTGTATGAAAAGCTGGACGTGAGCTGACAATGTGCACTCACAAGCCAACTGTATCCTGGGCTGCATCAAAAGCAGCACGTCAACAGGTCACGCCCCTACTTCTCTCTGGTGAGACCCCACCTGGAGAACTGTGTCCAGCTCTGGAGTCCTCAGCACAAGAAAGACTTGGAACTGTTGGAGCGGATCCAGAGGATGACCACAAAATGATCAGAGGGCTGGAGCACCTCTGCTCTGAGGACAGGCTGAGAGACTTCGGGTTGTTCAGCCTGGAGAAGAGAGGGCTCCAGGGAGACCTTACTGAATGCAGCCTTTCAGTACTTAAAAGGGACTTATAAGAAATATGAGGACAGTATTTTCAGCAGGGCTTGTTGTGACAGGACAAGTGGTGACGGTTTTCAATTAAAAGAGGGAGATTCAGATTAGATATAGGGAAGCTGAGGGTGGTGAAACACTGGTACAGGTTGCCCAGAGAGGTGGAAACATTCCAGGTCAGCTTGGACAGGGCTCTGAGCACCCTGCTTTAGCTGAAGATGTCCCTGCTCACTGCAGGGGGGTCAGACTAGATGATCTCTGAAAGTGATCAGTCAAACTATTCTATG
>NW_010391424.1:75345-77208 GCF_000710305.1 Buceros rhinoceros silvestris | reverse complement strand
GGGAAAGAGGTAGAAGACGAAGTGAGAGGAGAAGGAGTAAAAGGGGGAAGCAATGGAGTTTTACACAACAGTACACAAGTAAAGGTATGAACACCCATTTTTGTTTGATGCATATGTAAGTGTTTGTCATTAAAACATGGTTTTAAAAATAGTGTTATCAGGAAGCAAATCTGAAAAGGGATACAAACACACTTGGATCAAAAATAGTCTCAGTATAAATGGATAATTGGCGATTTTTTAAAACTCATCACTCAGTTCTGATCCTTAGCTAACCCTCACAGAGAGGTTGTTGTAAAGGTTAATTAATTAAAGTGCACAGAGATGATTATTTGAGAGCTGCTATGTAAGTGCAAAGTACTGTTACTACAGGTTAATATTTTGCTCTATGGGCACAGCCATGTTTGACACCAAGGTACACTACATTCTGAGACCAACAGTTTCAAAGCTCAGGGCCTCAACCCACTTCCACTGAAATAAATGGGGATTTTTCTGTGTGTTTTGAAGACCTTTGAATTCGGCTCCGAGGATATAGCTGTATGGAATAAAGCTATCTCCTAGTGCTATTAGCATGTGCCTCTGGCTCAAGACAGCTAATTTGTCTTGCTTCTCAGGCAAGCTAATTACATCAGCAGACACAAACATTGGGATCTGGCCTGGGAATCTTCAGAAGAATGGCACTGCTCTATACAGGACTAACCACAGAAAACACAGGCAGTTTGGTAAAAACAACTGAGTTCAAACTGGCCAGGACCCACTGATTCCCACGGACATCGGGGAAAGTCACAGGGGCTCAGCATCACTGGCCACAGATCACTGTTAGTGTGTGCTTTGCTCTAGAGACAGGAGAGTTTATCCACTTCTTCCAGATGGCACTTTGTCTCTGCCATCAGTACTTCCGTCATGTTACAATCGGACTCTTGTTCATAGAACTTTAGCCATTTGCTAAGATCTGCCTCATCTCCACACGTGCACCTTGATCCCAGTTTGACCCACTGCACATTCATCTGACATGAGATATGATGCATAACCAAGAATATACCCAAGAAGTCCGAGACAAGCCACCATTTCTTTCTGTCACTCTGTCACAGCTGCAGTTAGCAGAAACAACGATACTATTTTCCTCATGACACAGAACAGGATGAAGAGTCTATGGTTTTCCCTTTGAAGCCCAGGAGACTCTAGAACTTGCCCCTTATAATCCAAAATAGCTCACATTTGGGGCCTCTCCAGGAATGCAGCAAAATACATCTGTTTTATCAGGTGGACTGGGATCTGAAGGGATGAAAAGCAATGGTTAGTTTCTTTGGAAATGAATTCAGTTCCGCGAAGGTTTAATCTAATTTAATTAACCATGTAATTAAAGATGCTATGCTGCTAGAGACTCAGACAGACACCTTTATTATTTTATATTTAAGCAAGGAAATAAGTTCAGAGCTGGATCTGAAATCAGAATTCAAAATTCAGGATTGCTTGGACTTAATTCAGGACTATTTCACATATTACAAAAAAATAATTGTATAGTATAACCAGTGTAACAAGAATGTTCTCATAACTATCGTAGTAAGAATTATGCACAAAGTAAAACCATAAATTGGAATGTGTGAACAGTGAAATAAGCAGGTCCTGATCACCATGGCAAGACTGTTTTACCTGGTGCAGCACAAAGAAAGTCCATCTGCAGAGTAAGATCCTGGAACAGATTTTTCCCAAAGCTTAGGGACCTGTTGTTCTCCACCCATTTCCTCTATAAACCCTGGAAACAGGCAGCATTGAAATTCTGTTAAAAATTAACAGCAAAGAATTATCTATAAAAATGTTTCTTTAAGGAAGATTTGAAAATTAATATATATCTTTTATATATAT
>NW_010391424.1:74643-75250 GCF_000710305.1 Buceros rhinoceros silvestris | reverse complement strand
GAAAAAAACCATGAGAAACTGTGATTTCTCAGTTATTATCTTCCAAGGAAAATTGGATTGGTCCAGATAGATGAAAATGTAGAAGAGAAGTCAACACTGTTTTCTCAGCTATTGAGTTATCAGTTAGTAAGAATATTTGAACACTGATTTGGGAATTCAAACATGGAACCATTCTTTTCCAACAACAACAAAATGATATAGAATACAGGTGATTTAACTGGAAAAAACATAAAACGAAGCCAACTTTCTTCAACTCGTTATCACATAGAATTTTCAAATGAACTGGTATATGAAATATTCTTGCAGGGGTAAAAAATAATATTATTGATAACAATACCATTAATGAAACATTTATACACATGAAAATTCCTTATATAAAAAAGCTATGTTAATTCAATTTAGGCAAATAGTTGCTTAACATAAAATAATTTCTCTGTAACAGTTATGGGGAAACACTTATTTCCATTTGTCTATATTTAAGTTTGTCCTACTAATAATTGTTCCTACCTCTTCTCCCTCACTAAATTATCCTGAAGATAAAAGACTGAATGTTTCCCTACTTATATTTATTTTTTCTTCCTACCTCTTCTCCAGCAGAGGGAAGGGA
>NW_010391424.1:70355-74570 GCF_000710305.1 Buceros rhinoceros silvestris | reverse complement strand
GGGAAAGAGATGCACTACAGGGGAACACAGATTGTACCACGCTCCTTTATTTTTGTAGAACAGAAGTTGCTCTTGCAACTACTGCTCCTTGCTCTTACCCAAGGCCAGTCACAGCCCGAGGAAGAAGCGATCAGATGTCAAGCCCCTGAAAGCCTCATCTCACCTGCCTCCACAGCTGCTGTGTGGAGGCACGAACGCAGACACACAATGCTAATTAGAGGCCGGTGTCCTGTCCTTCCCACTGGTATCTGAGGAAGGATGGTTTCCTTCCTCCGATCTTCACAGTGAGGCCAACTGCACACCCTAGGGCGTCTCCATACAAAATTCTGATTTTAGATTAAGAGAAAAACCAGCTCCCTTCTAGCTATGGTATGTGATTAAAGCAAATCTAACTTGAATCTATTTTTAAAGTCTTTTCAGCAGTACTAAAGTTCCTGGGGAGTGTAAGAAGAAAAGGAGTTATCACTGAGCCCTGTCCAAACATTTGATTTTTTCCTAATACATTTCAAAAGTCTAATCAATTAAATGATTAGGAAATAACTGATTAATGAGACAAAGGGATATAAAATGGTGCTAAAGTGAAAGCTAAAATTCAGTAACTGAAAAAAAAAATCTACATTTTAATATAATATTTTTTATTTTCTGTTTGGAATTTATCTCCAAAAACATAATCAGAAGGTACAATATGAACCATTCTACTGTATGCATGAGGGAGAAGTCCTCAGAAATCCCAGTCCACTAAGACCCCTACCTGCTTACCATCACACCTCCATAGGGCAATGGGAATTCAGGAAAAGCGGAGGACAGGAGTGAAGGCATTCACTCACATGGAGGATTTAAATCATAATAGTGTGGGAAAGTTTTATGATTTTAATGTAGGCACAATAACTTTTTTTGTCTCTTTTCTTTTGCATCTCCATTCGTGCCTCCTTTTACTCCTATATGCTTATTCCTCTTTGAAGCTTCCATGACTTGTAATAACAAATGGAAAATATTTTTCTATTTGATTTCTACCTTTCAGAGGAACCCAAAATCCAAATTAACACAAGTGTATGGGCAAAGCATGCAAATTTGCAGACACGGTATATCCTGTTCTTTCCCCCAGTATGTTGTAGAAACCTCAGATGCGAAACAGAAGAAAGAAAACACAGGATATTTGTAATATATTAGCAACTTACATTTAATAATACTTAAAGTATACATTAAATTTAAATTATCTCTTATATCTGTCAGAAAAGAAAGACTACCTACATGGTTTATGGGCACAACATCTCCAGGGAGTTTCACAAATTCACTTGATGTCCTTAAGTAATGAATTTTCCATTTGGATCCCCGAGTTAGCTGAAAGATGTATAAAATCACATGCAGACAAGCAGGCGGGAATGAGCGTTCCCTACTGACTATGCATCTGAGCACCTCCTCATTCACTGGGTTTTTAGCAAACATACTGAAATACACTGTGCTAAAGAAATAGAGCCCTAGTACTTGTGTTTCATACAGTCATATTCAAAAACTAGACACCAAACTCTTTCAATTTCAGACAAAACTTACTTATTTCCTTGATCTGTGAGCACCGGCAGTTTAGCCACAGAGACCTGACTATTTTTAAAGATGAATATCCTCAAGTATTTTGACAGAGGTCTGTGTTCCTGGGAAACCGACATCCGGATTGTATTCCAACATGGTTTTGGTTTTTCATTTCAGCTGGATTTGTTCTGCATTTCTCTCCTATGTCAAGTCTTGCAGCTCACTTCTCCATTTGGTATCAAACTGTTGTCATATAATTCCACATCTGTCGCATGATGTCCTACGGGCTCCTTCAGCGGGTGAAGACATATTGTTTCTGATTGGTACAGTGTAGTTACGTGAAGTCACACTTGAAACTAGGCATATCATCTCATGACTGAGGGTTTGTCTGTTAGAAGCTCTGCCTGAAGCAATGCCCAAAAACCTGATTCTTTGGTCGAAAGAAAGAAAACAGCAGAATGATAGCTAGAGATTTTCCCAGCCTTAGAAAGAGAGAGGCTTTTTTTTTTTTTTTAATCATGTCATACATGCGCTAGCTGAAGGCTTTACTGCTTTGGCAGCAATTACCCATTCCATCTCACCCTCGTGAAGTTGTCCCTGTCCTCCTCCAAGCCCGATCTAAATAAAAGACATCACACAATAGATGTTGATTCTACCCTTAATGTTGAGTTGTAAATTCAAGCTCTGTTCCCACTGCGGTTGCAACCAGGCACCTCACAGCACCAGCAGTGCTCTGGAGAGCTATAGAGGTACCGGGAAGGGAGAGGTGAGTCCTTCTTTTGAAGAGCTTGCCAGGAAAAGAGGCTCTCATACCAGTTTTCAAATACAGCTCCTAACTGATATTGTCTTGCCTGAGGACATGCAGATCTTCTGGACTAGATCCTAGGTGCAGCACAAGGTTTGGAGGGCTGTTGCTGATCATACGATGAAACTGGAGGGTCATGCTACACTTCATCTAGCTCCTCCTGCTCTTCTTGAGCCTTGACAAAAGCAGGTAGTGACCAGAAAACATGAGTATTCTTAACTTGTCCTTGACTGTTTCATTTCTACAAAGGGCTCATATATGTTGGAGGCTGCTCATCAGGAACAAGACAGCGCTACAAAGCCCATATCCAAAGCAAGATGAAGACAGGGAAATTCTCCTGAGCTCCAACTAAACCCTTTTTTCTACTAAGAGGAACCAAGTAACTTGCTGGGTTTAGAACCACTTCACACTTGCTGATAGGCAGGTGCCTCTTGACAGCGTGACCGAGCCATCTATCTGTGGTAGACAGCCAGACCCATCTACGTACCTGTCGCAATCCACCTGTGTCTTACAGCTACTCGATGTGGTGCTTGTTCATGAAAAACTGGACTGTGCTATAAGGTTTGGCTTAGAGTTATCGCTGCCTCTCTGATTCTGAGTTTTGTTTGAAGTTGTTCCTCTTGTGTTTTATTACAGCAAATTTCCTACTATTTTGTCAGCCCTGTATCAAAAGAATCCGAAAGAAAATAAGCTGTACCTTAACTTGAGACAAATCAAATTGGAAAGTAATGTAGACAACAGAATTTTGGTTTTGTCTGTTTTGTACAGAAGCTCTACTTGCTCTGTCGCCTTCCTTTACTGTGGCATTAGCTTGTCTATAAAATAGAAATAATTGAATTTCCTTCCTTGACAAAGTGATCTGCAGCAGGGTTCAATAGAGTTATGTATTTTTAATAATGACAGGAGAGACCTACAAACATTTCAAACTTCGTAAAAATTTATGTATCAGTAATAATATAAACTGTTAGGGCCTAAAGCTGAAAGCAGTTGCGGGTATAGATGTTTTTAATATAGTATTTTTGAAGTTCAATACAAAGTGTCACAAGGCATTAGGTGTTTCTTTTTTGCAATCAAGGAAAATACTCAGAAACATTAGAAAATTTAAGAAAAATTTAAAACAAAGGAAACCACAATGTATTCTAAAAAAAGTTTCTATAACATGATTTTATTGCAATGCAGAACTCAGAATTTTTTTTTATATCAGAGTCCATGTCCTCAGCTCTACAAAAAGAACAAATTAAAGACTCTATTAATGAAAATGTTAGAGTGAGATTATATCTGAACAACAAAGATATTTTTAAAGTAATAGAATATTAAACAGATGCCAGTGTTTTCTTAGACACACAAATGGCCTGATACAGAAGATAGGTAATAGCCTGGAGTTGTGAACATTTGCAACAAAATGTGAAGCCATAAAAATCTCACTCAGACTGCACTGCATTAGAAACTCAAAATGCAGGGCAAGCCTGTTGAAAGAGCTGTTAAAGTTCACAAGTCATTTCAGAAACTCAGCTTATTTATGAATTTGATTTCAAATTATGGAAAATTCCAATTTTTGAGAGGTTTATGGTTTAAAGAAAAACCTAGGTTAATCTCACCATTTTTCAGCAATTGTTTTTAAAACAAATTTACATTCCAAACTCTGGTAGAGGTGTTGCAAGTTCTTTCTAAGGAAATCTAACAAAATAAATCTAAAACATTTTGTAAATTTCTGGTGTAATTTCCAGGCCAAATTGTATCTAGTTATTAGATACAACAAATACACACAGTATTTGCAAGAACTGTAGCAACCCTTGGGCCAAAACTCAGACGCTTATAACCTGCATTTGCAGCGGTATTAAGAAGGAAGGACATCACAGCTCAGGTACCTCCGATTTTAGGGA
>NW_010391424.1:62120-70280 GCF_000710305.1 Buceros rhinoceros silvestris | reverse complement strand
GAAAGACTTATCCGCGGGGGAAATGGATGTGGCTCACAGCTGGCTGTACTGGATAACCAACGTAGCTCCTCCCAGAGCCTCAAAACAACTCAATAGATTTGCTCAGGACTCGGCGCAGGCTGTCCTCCTCGCACCTTCCCTGTGGACTGACAGCCACTAGAAAAAACAAAAAAGAAAATGGGATCCGGTAAGTGGAAATTAAAAAGGACTGTCCAGCCTGTTCAGCTGCACAATGCCAGAAAAAGTTTCACACAACAGTTGACTTCCATCAGCTAGAGTACTCCAAGGTGCTACACAGTCACCCATCTGCATGTGATCACAACATGATTTTTTTTTCCTCCTGAGCAGGCTCTAAAATAGCTTGTTCCAGAAAGTTTTTTGCCTGTTTCAAAGAGATTTGGTTCTTTCCGTTTTGAAAGCTGCACTAATAAGCCCCTCAGGATTTCCTCATCTCTCTAGTTTGTGAGTGGAGTAATCCGGGACCTCTGTGGATAGAGATTTCTGAGAAAGGTCTGCTCAGGAAGCTATGACTCTTTAGGAAGTAATGTGCAGCGGAAATTATTTTAGAGGACTGTTTAATTCTGCGTTTAGGTGTTCCTCCTCATTATCAGGCTGTCTAGTGCATGGATTAGCAGCAATTCCACTGTTCCAGAGCTTTTGTCATTAACAACATCCCACCTACAGCAACCTCTGTTAGTCAATAATAACAGCTTGGTTAAAAATAGCAACAGCAACTTGTTCGCACCGCTATTATCCGTGCATGGGCAATTTCCCCGCGAGACGCTGGGACAGTGCATGACCTGCTTTCTCTTGGCCTTCTCACTTCCAGTCTTTTTAAATGCTTGTTTTAGGATCAGGAGAAGAGACAGACGTATCTTTAGCAGAGAGCAGTAACGTAGCAGCAGTGCTGCTACAGTCCTCAACATTAAAACACAGCAGCCAGAAGGAGCTGTATATTAACCAGTCAATAAAGTATTACCACACATTTTATGGAACTGTAACCTATTTTTCCTTGATGAAGATGTTGTGTGGCTTTCATCTTCACAGAAATCTGAGCGAGTAATCCAGCATTCAGAGCTGGAACAAGAAAAGGAAATTCAGGCCAAGTTCCAATCCAGCCTCTCGGCATCATTTCTTCCCTTCTTGCTGCAGACTGCGGCTTAGAAGTTCAATTTTATTATTACATAGTTTTAAAAACAAATAACATTATGAAGGGCGGATTTCGTAGGGCCGCATCTACCCTACACGCCACTAAGTTCTCATCTTTACCCTGCGACCTGACAGCTACTACGCTCAGGTAGCGACTCTTGTTTGCGAACACAGGTGATTCGAAAGGCATTGCTGCGCAGCGTGAAGGCAATTTGTTATGCCAGTGTATACTGCGTCTTACTCTGTAGATTAACATAAATAATTATTGTAATACTGCACTGCAATGGAATATGCTTAAAGCTAATTGAATACAAAATGAATATGCTCTTTATATTTCCTCACAAATTACAGTTAAGCCTTCTGTTTTGTGACAGAAACCTGGAATTAAAGCACAAGAAACAATTAATGTTATAATTATGTGTTCCTAAACTTATATTCAAAAGCATTGGCAAATTATTGTCAGAATATTTGCATACAAGCTGAACAATTAAGTTGTCATCTGATTCTATTTCTTCTTTTTTTTCTTAACTGGTTAATTTTTCTAATCCATTTTGTTATCAGAGCCAGTCAGAACTTTCAACATGACTTCTGTGCTTAATTTAAAACAGCATCAGTGGAGATACTTGAGCTAAAGGAAGAAGAGAAATACAGCGATATTTTTAGTGTATTTCTCTTACTCTTAGGGTACCTGACAGTTCTGGAAAGTGAATTAATAGCATACATGGTAAAAGAATGGTAGACTTACTGTCAGCTGAGAGCTGCAGCAGAACCTTGCTTCCGTTACACTAGAGGTATTTTGATCACACTGTTCTGCTGTATTTTTCTGCTAGCACAGCAAACTAAGAACTCCTGGTTCATTAGAAATAGCATTACAAGCTTTGTTCCTTAAATACGAGAAAACATTTGACCTAAAAGGGTAAATACTTTGATTCTCATAACTAGAGGGTGAATTTCCCAGTGTTAGAAAAAATTAATAGTACAGCTCATTTCACAAGAAGAACCTCTGAAAACAGTATCCTAATTTCCTGGAGACACTGAATGTCAAATTGAGATATGTCACACGTGAAAATTCAAGCCCATTTCTCATCTAGTTTTACTTTTGCTCTGGCCCTGACATTAGCAGATTTGATGTTTGCAAGAGGAAAAAAAAAAAAATCACAATTTAATTTGTGGAATCCACTGACAAGCACATCAGTTTTTCCTTTTTTTTTCTTTTTTCTTTTTTTTTTACTTTGAATTAAGCAATCGGATCTTTGAAAAAGCTGTATTTAGATTTTTTTTTTTTAATTGACCCATTATTTTGCTTGCTCTCACTGCCAGAACCCCCTACTGCAAACAAGGATAAGGATGCTACCTGGACTTCGTTTGATGAATAGTTTTAATTAAAATATTCTGTACCATAAGTATTTTAATGTTACAGACAAACCAAAGGTATGCAGTAATAAATTAAATTATACATTTAAATTAATCTATAAATATGCTATAAAATTGACAGGATATTTTTAAGATAGGGAATGAGACATGGATTGCTAATTATGACAATTAAATATCATGAGTAAAAATAAATGACAATCAATATCCTAGAACCATTTTGTAAAAAGAAAAAAAAAGGAGGAAATATAATATCATTTAGATGTCTATAAAAGTGAAAAATTATTAGTAAGTTAGAGCCCCGATTTTTCTATTGTAATAAAATGATAAGCAGTAGAAGACTATACTTTTCATCGCTGCTAGCCATAAATACTGTACATATACTGTACTGGCACAATCCATTACGGGAGTCTTCTATTTGGGTCTATTATGTTCAGGATAATAACATGTTTAATTTTTACTAATAAAATTTTCAGGGTTTCTGCTCACTCAGAGACTGATCTAGAAGCCAGCGAACTCATCGGAGACTTATTCTTTGCATTAAGCCTCTACTTAAAACAAACAAAATATCAGCAACAGCCACATATAGATGCAAGTTGCAGCAGCGTAGTAGCTCTGTGCACACAATCAGGGCCTCGGCCCCATGGAGGCTTTTCTGATATGAAAAAACACTCGGGGTTCCAGCCTCTTGGAGGCATATCTGGAGCCAGAATTAGCTCGTATGTCAAAGGACACCTACCTGAAATTCTTTAATAATTACTTCGCATCATAAGAACATTATGGCCCGACAAAAGACGCAGCGTTGCTTTGTCTGCGGTGCTGTGTTAGGGGGTAGTAAATGTGTAAATTGGGTGGAAACCCATTAAATTACTGTCTCAAAATTATTTGTTTTAATAGCATTAATGTCGTGGTAAAGACATGAATTTACAGTCCATCTTCTTCACGGTCATTTCTCAAAAGGGTAAAGGGGGGAAAAAAAAGTGAATTTAGGACTTTTTCTTCATCACGGAGATTTGGGCTAACATACATTATTGTATTCGTATTAAAAGCCTGCTCCATGTCTTTCAATCACATATTTTCCTTCTAATTAAGGCATATTCACTTTTTTGCTAATTAGCTATTCTTTGTTGCACAATGTTTTCTCTAATCTTTTGGAATCTTTCTCAATATCCAGTCATTGCCTTCATTACTGGCTCCCCCAGAATCCAACCAAAGCATGTTATTTTTTCTGCTAATTATATCCTCATTTACAGATTGTTGCCTTCTCTGATTGGCTCTTTAAACCAGTTGCTATGACTTCATTAGCAATGTCTTCTGACCCTGTTATTTCTTGTGACAGGATTTGCTCCACTTGTCCTGTAGCACTGTATCCCAGGGTCACTCCTCTCCCGGGTTGGAATAGTGTCAAACACAAAAGGTTTAGGGCAGAGAAAATCACTGCTGAAGTGGCTAATTACCACATGCAGCAATGGTACAAATTAATGCTTCTAGCAGTTTAGAAAAAAATGGGTGTTTTAAAGGTGTCATTAACAGGTTAGTTTCATTTATAAATGTGCTTGGAAAAAAAAAAGTCATCATGTAGCGTGCTTTTGCTTTTACAATCTCTCCATCAAATGTTTTTAAATCAAGTGGGATTTCTTATCGTGCTTTATGGCACTAAAATTACTGTATAAAGCATTCTTGAGCTAGATGAATTTAGACGGCATGTTCCTAAACAGATTCCCTTATTTTAGCATGAATTTCAGGATCTCGTGGTGTATTGCAATTTGATTTCTAACCTGTCCTATAGAAACGGTAGTCTCCCTTAAAACAACACAAACTAAATTTCCAGGCTTTTTTTTCGAAAATACTTTAAGTGATTATACAAGAACAGCCTATTAAAGGAGAACTAAAACATATGAAACTGCAGTAAAGTACTGATACCTGCTTATACCAAGCTCGGGAATGGATGAGATTACAACCCTCGCGGGGTGCAAACAGCACGTTGGGCTAACTGTGCTCCCCACTTTTAGTCCCTTGCGACTCCAAATAATCCACTACCAGACCCAGAGATCCAAGCGTACAGCAGAGTTTAACGCAAGTTAGTTAATATGAAAAACGCTGTATCTAGTTGTTTGCAAAATTACTTTTGTTGATTAAAAGGCTCTTCAGAACTTCCGGCTTCTGAAAGGGTTTTAAATTGTCTAATGCTGATTGTGATTGCTATGCAGAAAAAAGGCAATGCGAAGCAAACCATTATATCACTGAATCTTTGTTAAGCAGGCCTTGAAAGTGCTTGACAGCATAATTAATCTTGTGATATGAACAAAGAAACCAACTCAATAGTATTGAAGATGCTTATTAAAAATACTAAATACCTTTTTCCACTTAAAAACCTTTTGAAATACTATGGAAAGTGCCATTACCTTTTTTGGTTTTGCAGTATTTTAGTCTAAAATTGATTCAAGGGACACATAGCATGAGGAAAAGAATAAACTGGGTGACAATAAAAATTAATTTGAAAAACAATGCTCCCTGATTTGGGGTGTCAGCTGAGCAACGTCCAAGCATTACAAAAGACCCCTGCACACACATGCATACACACATACACACAGTGTCCATTGTTGTTAGCTTCAAAAGTTATTTAAAATAATGACTGGTTGTCAGTCATGCTACATTTTCAAAGTAAATCTTAATAAAACCATCCATATTTCAATGGAAAACATCAATTTTAATTGTTGTTTCTGCCTCAGATGGTGACTATATTGTATGATGCCGTACCAGAGGAAATCCTACACTAAAGATTCCCTGCCACGGTGGGATGGGTGTGTGGTGCAAGTTGCGCCCAGATACACTGAGAGAACCTACGGAAAGATGCAGATAGGATGCTGTGACAGCAGCTGGAATCAACAGTATCCGCCACAGCTTGTAGCATACACGTCTGCAGCACGCAGAGGCAGAACGAACGAAGCTTTGCAAAGGGAAGCGACCGGCTTTCAGCTGAATGGATAGTTTCCTTAGAAAATCGTTAAAAAACGACAATCACGGAAACTAGTGTTTAGAAAAAGCACCACAGTTTTGACGCTCCTCAATGTATTAAGAATTTGATACTGCAGTGAATGTTAACATTATCTATTTAAGGCAAATTTATCTGTTTAATTCTGGAAAGGATACTTACAAAACCAGGACTTGTTCCTGCAAGGCAGGCAGTTAGAACTAGAGAAAAGCGGGCACTGTGCCAGTCAGAGCCCAGCAAACCTGGCTCTTTTTGAGACAGAAGGTCAAAGAAAGCTGAATGGCTGTCCCCACAGACTGGCTGACTGGAGGCTGCTCCTTGCACATACCACGAGCCAGCTAAGGAGTCGGTCTGCGTGTATCACAGTTTTACAAGAGATGCCATCTCTGGTTTTGGTGTCCATGATCTTGTGTCCCCTGCAAACAGTTTTTCTTGTTTTCTGTTCAGGTCAACTCTTCTCCACACCCAGATTAAAGACTGCAGAGTGGGGAAGAAGGAATATAATGAAATAAACAAAGCAGCAGCTCGGAACTCCCTTCCAAGTACATCATTTCAAGCACTGTATGTTGGCTATGCCTGCTCTTTATCCTGTCAATCTAACGCTTCTTTCCTGACTCTTGAGCACTGAAAGAGCTTTCTCCAAGCTGCTATGTTTCACTGCGTTATGAAAAGAACCGCAGCTCTGCATTATGCAGAAGCCTCCACACAGAGACAAATACTCAATACTAACACTATTTTAGACAGCACGATCTTTGGAAAGGACACTGTCTTACACTACAGTGAACTTACACATGGAATGGTACATTCCTACTTTTGATCAAGGGCTGCAGGTCTTAAACACAACCTACCTGCCCTGGCAGTCAACGACCAGCAAAGCTTAGTGCATGAAGCCTGTGAGCGAGAGCATGTTGAATCACAGCCCTCTTTCAAACGTGGCAGAAGGTGGCAGCTGCAGCCCTCCACAAAAATGCAAAATCTATTGATTTAAATATAGGTTTGTTCTGGAGGGAAACATACCTTCTTTTGTCTTACCTTCAGGTTTTTTTATGCTCTCCGAAGACATTAAAAGTGTGCTGTGTTTCACTTCAACGGCAGTGAAATCAACTCTGGGGTTGATTGTCCTTGCTTAGGCAAGGCTTCCTGTGACATATGGCAATCTTTCCTGAGCACAGACAGTGTAGGAGGCTCTGATGGCAATCGTTACTGCAATTAGCAAACCACACTACCATATTCATGTTTTACTTTATAGTTCCAATTCTAAACACTGGACCTTTTCTTGAATCCTCTATGTACAGAACTCCCATTAATTAAAATCAAACAGCAAGAAATATATAAAAAAATCAATGGTAGAATATGACTCATGTTATTTAATTAATGGGTAATTCCTCGCACCAATATGCTGAGAAAGCTTGAACTTAACCTTTAGGATTAAAAAATTCACCATGTGAGAAAATTCGCTTTTTCCTAATCACATTTCTCCCCAACAGATTTTAAAAACACACGTAAAATCTGTTGTCAAAGTGTTTAAGAACATACAATCCCTAAGCCTGTAAGCTCCTACTGCTATCTGTATAATAATGGCACGAACAAAAACCACCTAAGGGTACACACACCGACGCTGGACTACACAAAACACTATTTTCACTGTAGTTCCTTCAGGTGATGACTACAACAGCCCGCCAGCAATATCTTGCTCCTCTTTCTGTCTTTCCTCAGTCATTCATTTGAAAATTACCACACAGGTATCATTTGTTGAGCTATGTTAAGTGTAGAAGCACACGGAGACAAAGTCTGTATTTCATAATAACCTAGCAATATGGATTTTGGCCTTAAGGGTACATTCATTCAAACAAGAGAATAGCAGTAAGAAAGCCCATGAGCAAAATCCTGCAACCTCACAAAGGGAGATGTTCATTCAGGGGTGAACGCTTTATTTCAAGTTTAATAAATTTCATTTTCAAAGAATTGCCAACTCACACAAATTTGTCAGTAATCTTTAAATCGGAGATCCTTTCTTTCTGCTCAAAATGCAAGGAGAAGGCACTCAGTTCCTCACTATCAGTTAAAGTGGTTTGCTTTCAGCTACTGCAGTTTTTCCTCAATTTAGGTAGTTACTTCCTCCCTGCTCTTGCTGGAAGCTGTAAAAAGTGTTGTATCTGTATTGTCCTGAAAAACTAGAGTACAAAATCCCTTGACAGTCCATATTGTTTATCTGTAGAAGTCTGAGGGATCACAAATGCTGGAAGGATCATTAGGAAACCTCAGGACAGCCTAGGAATCCTTACAAGCTGCCTGAAAGACACTGCCAGGGGAGCCCTGTGTTCAACACCACCCTGGCCTTACAGAACAACAAGGTTTGATCCATAACGGTTCCTGATGATGCACCTCTGTGCCCTTTCTGGTTGAACACACCTGACACAATATGCTGAACGCACAGGACACAGTCAGTCATTTTCACCTTTTCACCTGTGTTTTTGTGTCAGCATCGCCAGGACTGGAGAGTCACGGCAGACAAACAGCCCTGTTGGGAACAGCAGGTATCCCTGGCTAAGCAGAGGGGCTGGATGCTGGGCCTGAAAAAGGTGCCGCAGATAATAACTGAGGGCTGAAAGACTTTGTTTTCAGTTTTCCTTCCTGTTGTAGGG
>NW_010391424.1:48087-62018 GCF_000710305.1 Buceros rhinoceros silvestris | reverse complement strand
GAAAGCTGCAGCCCATATTCTTCCGCAGATTTTACCACTGCATTGTTTGAAGGATCTCTTGGATGGACAATCCAGAGGCAGGATTCTTCATCCAGATAGGAGGGGCAGAGAGAAACAAGGGCCCCCAACTTTGTTTATGTTTTTTCTACAGGTACAAGCTGATGCTACAGGAGCACCCTTTGTTTCTCAGGTACTTTGAAACAGAACATGACCAGAACAATCTGTGTTTACATTCCTTGTCTTGAAGCATTTTGCACCAAAGCGTAGTTAAGAGGGTCAATGGATGTATTAAATCTGAACAGACCTGAAGCATTCCAGATGCCCCCAGGGAGGCAGGGGGGCTGTCCCTATGACAGACCTGTGCCCAATCTGAGCCAGCCACTATAAACAAAGGAAATATTGTCTAGTTGTGCATTTTTACGACTGTATGCTGACTCCAGTAGACTGGGCTCTCTCTATGTATTTTGATTACATTTTGACTAATACGTGCTGGGTTGTATGTAAATGTTTCCTGCTGTTTGTTGTTTCTCCTTTAATCCTTCTGACGGGGCAGGGAGTCCTTGGAATGCCATTACATGCAGGACTACCCACCCCATCACCAGCACACTCTCACTGAAGGCCAGTGCAGTGAGAAATAGCGTACCTCAGCCCATGCTTCCTAGCTACCCTTCTTGGACTAAAAGCTGCAGCTATAGCACACAGGCAGAGGAAGTTTGGATCAGAATGGCCCGGCAGAACATAAATTTATGTTGTATGACTGGGTCTTGCAGTGAGAGCACTTTCAGTACTGACATATTCTAGCCTGTATGACCAGAGCAGTCAGTGCCGGTTAGGGTAACGCTAGCTAGAAACTGTTCACAGGAAGAAAGAATGGCAGCAAAGAGATGGGGAGAAATTCTTTAAAAAACCAAGGGGTAGAGGCCTGAAAAGTCTAGGGAAAAAGAAACTTAGTATTTTATGGCTGGTTAAAACAGCAGAGGGGGTTCATGGCCATAGAGCTGGAGGATCAGGTATGCCAATAAGGGATGGGACCTTCTGAACACAAAAAAAGGATGGAAAATGGAATATGGAAAATACAGACCATTAAGAACATAAACATAAGGAGAAATTTGGAGAATGTTGTACAAGGAACAGAGGTAAAGTGAGAAGCAAGAAACTAGTAATTCTGAAGATGAAAACTGGTTGAAATTAGAGCCTCTGTTAACTGCCCAACCTCCCCTTTCTCCCTAATCACTTTTGGATTCATTGCCCTAAGTGACACAGAATAATTAGAGGTAATTATATCCCTACAAATTTCATGAAAATCAGCAGTCTGGAGAAAGACCTATATAGCATCTCTCGTATCTGTAGAAAAGGCAGATAGAATGCTACTTCCCATCTGCAGAAAGCAGCTGGCCAGTCAGCACAGGAGCCCTCTACTCACAGCACTGCCATCTCTTGCCCAGTCACGGTGTGGCTAACAGAGAAGATGAAGGATGCGTGCCTGGGAGGCCAGACTTCATTTGGTCTGTTGCTCATGAAAACATCATGATGTTCTGTTTAAATTTGAAGACTTTTAAGTAAATTATGAGTTGAGAGCTCTACTTCACATGCAAACAATAATTGAGGTAGAGCTGTTTTGTTTGCCCACTAGAATTCAAACCGTTGTAATGATATGCTTTTTAGTTTACTACTATTGTAGACTGAAGAATATTAAAGGGAAATTACTCTTAACTGAGAGTGAGAGAATATAGTCTCAATAATTTACATGCATCCAAAGTGTGACAGAGAGAAAGTTACTGGTTCCTTGAAAGTTCAACGTAAGAGTTTTAGAATTCAAGATGTATGATGTCTTACTTAGAAATTAAGTGATCAATTACTTACACCTGAAAAAAGTCAAATTCCTCAACATTCTTAACTTTCTCCCTATGAAATAAACAAAGTCCCTCCAGTGTCTAAAAATGACTCATAAACACAAATCTAAGCAATCTTGAAGCAGCAGTATCACATCAGAATAAACTAGAATAAAAAGCCGATGATTAAAAACCCAGTACAAATACATGTGCAAAAACAGGATGGATTTTTGCTACTCAAAATATAACATATGCCATTTCTAGTGACAATGTGTTTGCATATTATCAGTAAAAGGAATTACGAGATTTTTCAACACAGCTACTATATATAGCATTGTTTATATTGGAATATATTAAAGTCACTGTTCTAACAGTATCTTGACTTTTTCACTAAAAGATCTGCTAGTCCATTTTGTCCACACCCAGATAACCATGGGTCAAGTAGGATGTGAAATCAAGTTGAGAAATTCTCAAGCATTTTCTCTTGACTGAAATACAGTCAATAAAGAAGACAGACAACCTTGCAGGGGGGCAAGAAACCCAGGCTTAACTGTGATGTGCTATCTCATGCATAGACATACTGCGTTCTGACCTGCTATAAGTAAAATGAACAGTATGGAATATGCATTGCAGATGGATCGCTTGCTGAGCAAAGCTTCTTGGCATTCATGTACATAGGTAGGAGCCGTTCACCAGGATTCTGACGTAAAAGAGGAAATTAAGAGAAAAGAAATATTTTGCACCTCCATAATGCAAATTCAGACATCATCTAGCTTTTCCGGGCAGCTCAGTTTTTAATAACACAAATTAGTGACGCACACACTGATTATAAATTTAGAAGATAGTAATCCAAATTCACAGATATTTTAAAAGGAAGGGCTCATCAAAAATCAGTATTACAACCCAGAAGGCCCTCCCCACCCCCCACCCCCCCTTGAAGCTCTTGCTGGGTGGTGAACAGTTCAAGAGAAAACAAGTTCACATCAGCACTACCCATAGATGTCATCTGTTAACAGAAGAGATGCTCTTCCCAGGTAACTGCCTACGCTCTCTCATTTGAAATACATCTCCACTGATAGAGCAACAGATTGAGTTTGATGGATATTCTTGTTGCATTCTGAGGTGTGAAGAAAAGGCCTGAACTGTGCATATGCTATAGAAGACAGTTTTCGCTATTACTTCTGGTGGCTCATTGTAGCTGTTACTGCTTTGTTCATAACCTTTGCACTCCATGATGTCTCTTGAAAATACAGTCTTTATTTCACGGGTTGCCTTCAATTAAAGTGGCATTTCTGCTCCGGAGTGACATTTGAGTCAGTTTTTCCGTGCCTCCCAGTTGAGTGTGTTCATTTCACGTATGTAAATGCGCATGCCAGCTCTGCAGACACAACCTGATAGACAAGCTGGTTCTTTGCTTCGTCCTGTCTCTATGACTATGCCTTTCTCTAATTCCTGTGTTGCTTTAATATAACCGCATGTACATAGCTCTGCGGGATGTGCAAAGAGTGGATGTAATCCATCTTGCCCTACCTTGGTTGTTTTGCATCTGCACTTAAACAGGAACATAAATTAGTTTAAAAAGTTGTGGGTTTTTTTAATAGAACAAGCAGTTAGTTATGCATGATCACATACATCTAGATGAGAGGTTTGCTAAAGCAGTATTTGTATGACAGACAGGCTTAAAGTTAATTTAACTTTAAAGTCAGGAAGAATCATGTAGTTTGAGAAAAGGTCCAGGAGCACAAGACCAGGAATTTTTGTGCTTTTGTGTTTTAAACTTTACTTTTAAGGCACAGCAGCATCCTCTCATGCTGCAGATAGGATTGACTGCCAGCTCCCTTTGTTACAACAGTGAGAAAGCAACTTAAAGCAGAGAGGATGAATTCAAAACTTGACACAGTCACATCTGCACTGAAGGCAGATTTGATCTTAAGTCCTCTAGAACATCTTCCTTTTCTTTTTATTTCAAGTTTTTCCCTCAGCAAATATCATTTCTGAAGAAAATACCATCTAACCAGGACGGGTACTTCTCCTCACATTAATCAGTTGTCAAGAGATCATCCCACTTGGATGGCGTGATAAATATGTCTCAGAATGAACAAAATCCAGTAGGAGTTGGAAAGGACAGCTTGTACAATTCTGACGTTATTTCCAACACAAGCATAGAGAGTCTTTACAGAACTGTTCCACACAGGCAGTATTAGAATGCCTCAAAACCTAAATGCACTGACTTTATTTTTCAGAAAAGAGTTTTTTAGAGATGGTTTAAAGGTCCAACCACATTAAGAGACTTTAAATAATTTAAATTTAAAGATTTAATAAACTATTCAGTCTTCCAGTCTTTCTGAAGTGCCATCACCACACAGCTTTTAGGGAAATTGGTGAGATACATATTTTGTAAAGGTGAATCTAGACTTGGTTATTTTGGCATCCATGTACTCTGACCAACCGACACTAAATCTCTTTAGACTGTAGATCAGTAACAACCCCCTGTTTTTTACATATGCATTTTTACATCTCTTCCCCTAAAATTTCATCTAGAGGTGAGCAAGACGAAACTGGCTACCTGCTCAACGTATGTTGAGATTACAGTCATTCATTTAATCACAGCTCCCTATATCTCCATACCATGCTCTTCCGGTTGTTGTATTACTTTCCCATATAGCAATTAAAGCAGGTTTGGAAGTAGCTCGCAACGTATTTTTCCTGAACCAGCTACCTTCTAACAGAGGTCGGCTGCAGCCACGAATTTTATTCCCACTGTATGAAACAGTAATATCAGTCCATACATGCTGGCTAAAACACTCTTACTCAAAGCCTGAACAGATGGCTGATTCACTGTGTATATAGACTCCTCAGGGCCAGCATTTTAAGCATAGCGACTTGCCACTAATAAGACACTGTCACCGCTTTAGAAGAACATGATGTTCTTTCGTATTTCAAAACAACATTTCCACTCTGAAAAATACCAGTAAACAGTTTCTGAGATGCCCAAAAAGAGTATCAGCTGATCCAGAGGACTCAGAACTGCACTATAGGATATTTTTTGTCGTCATTCCCGTAACGATTTTAATTATATTGGTTTGTCTTTTCAATTGGAGATAGCATTTCCTATTGAACTGCTATTATAGTATTGACAACCCAGGTGTTCAGATTTATTCGTTTGTTCTGAGCAAGAAGATGACTGAACTGATGTTTAAAGAAGCTATGAATGAATTGATGCTGTCATGGACATGCTAGCAACTGCTGGAACTTCACTTTGGAATGTAATACTAACCAAAACCAGCAGTTACCATTATTTTTCTTAGCTGGTTTAAGAATGAAGTACGTTCCCAAGGACTGTTTTTTAATATCAACTACTATTATTTTGCCATGTTGTATTTTAGAGCAGGATTCATCTGCCCAAATACAGATGAAGCTATCTGCACGTGAGCTACTTGTGAGGGCTCCCTTTATAGTTAGTGGAGAGAAACAGGCACTTTTAGAGTGCAATTGATCTTCTCTTAAGATTGACAGCTACACTGTAGACATCTAAAGCTGGATGAGATTAATAGTGTCCCCAACATTTGTTAAATTATGCAAGATTCTATATAAATAGAAGACAAAGTCTCTTCCCTAAAGAGCTTTCATCTTCAGTCAATACATTTCTAGAACTGAGCATCTAAATTGCCTGTCTTTGTCAAGTGCCTGCCTTTGATGTTATTCCATGAGGTACTCTCTGGTTTTCCTGGACAACACTTGAGAAAGCAGTACATTCAGGACAGCGAACAGAAAAATTACCAAGGGAATCTCTGAGAGCTATTTTTCCAGAATTGTGATAGGTAACTTTCTGAAAAGTTTTTATCTTTTCAGAAGCAAGTTGTATTTTGTCAGTTTGTACTGACAAGTTGGAAAGGCAAGTACTTCAAAGTGGAATGAATGAATAGCTCTTGCCTGCAAGTGCCTACTCTTCCCACACGGGCCGATTCCTCTGGGTGACAGCGAAGTGAATTGGTGGCTCCTCCGCTTCACTACTCTGTGACACACATGCAGAGACACAACCAGAGAACTAGGAGAGGATGAGGAACATTACTTGCGCCGTTTTCCAAACCTTGGACAGAGCACTGAAGAGGTATGAATCCATGGGCAATACAGACCTGACGCTAAATTAAAGCTAAATATTATCACCACTCTTACTTTTGTTAACATATTACAACTCAGAGGCAGGACACAGTCAGACTTTTCTAAGGCAAGAGGCTTATTTTAGAAGAGAATAAGAATAGTCTCTGCACTTACATAAAGATAAAACAATGGAAAATTGAGTTTTTCATTTCCTTGATTTGCCGTAACAAAATGAAGAGCAAGCCAAGCTCTGGGTATTTGTAACAACAAAACATGCACAACTCAGTTTCTAAGAAAAAAACCCATATTTTATGTGTTGATAAAATAGGAGCTTAAAATGCTAGAGTGAAGTGAAAACTAAACTCTGAATTACTGCTCTACACTGCTAAAGTAGGCATGGATATGCAAGTTATCTATCTGAGATTTTAGCTAAAGAAATCCTAAAATACAGCCATCAATGTCCATATCACTATGGAGTACGTGAATGACTACAGAAATTGTTATATTTAAGAACAGTAACAGGTGAGGTACAGAACTCTCAATGTTTCTATAAAAGGATTGGAGAGGGAAACCTTGAGATGTTCAGTTTTAAAAAAAAAAATCTAAAATTTTGCCTGCCTAATCTTAAACGATCAAGTGGATTGAAACTCATTGGCCCAGAAAAAATTCACAACGGTGTGCAACCAGTCTGATAAGATTTCTAATACACCATTCCCATTAGAGCAGGAGATAGCATCCAAACAACACCAGATGCAACCAATCCTTTTACAAACCCCTACATGGGGCCACAACAGCTACCTTTTTTTTTTTCCTCTCACACTTGACCAATGCTCGCTTTAAAAAACTTAAGCACAAAAGACTTCTAAAGATTTTTATTAAAATGTTGTGTATTCCAAAAATTAAAATTTTGCATTCTATAACTTACTTTGCTGAACTGGTGCCTATTAATGCGTCGTCAGTAATACTTTTCGATACAAAAACTTCCTTTCTGATGGGCTTCTGAACCAGACTGGCAGTTTCCAATTGAGCTGTCTACAGCAGGTTGAAGTCTAACCTGTGGGGAAAATAAATATACAAATAACTTGCCCACACATAGAGGAATAACTTCTTGCAGAAGCTTTGTCAAATCAATGGAAGACTGATCTAATGTGATGAGCTGGACCCTAGAAGATGAAAGTAGATTCTTCTACTGAATATCATAACTAAAATACCAAACCCAATAATTTCAGTATCCACGTTAAAAACAGCAGGATAACATGTGTATTTATACTTGTCAGGTAAACCAATTAAACCAAAGCCATGGGATTTTTTTGAAGAATTTTTCCTGCTTCTTATACTCTGTCACTGGAAAACTAGTCTAAAGAGAACATTCTTTTTCAATGCATATAATCTTTTCAGTGCATATTTAACTATTCAAATTTGTCTAAAATACTATTTTTGCTAAAATATAAAGCAAAACAAGATCTCAGTCACAGGCACAAAATCTTTTTTAATGTATTCCTTGTGCTACTTCTGAATATTAATAAAAATTAATAATTAATTTTGCCTTTGGCATTGCAAGATATACTAGTTTTAATTAGTGTACTGTACTCCTATACAATTAAAAAATAATTGATGTCCACACTTATTGGCGGTCTCTGTGATCTCTTTTCCTGTTGTTGTCAACAAATGCCTCAAAAAACAAGTTCAAGAATGTTTTGCTGTCCACTTGATTTACACAACAAAAGTAACAGACAAATCTTTTATGATGAAACAGAACAGTTTTCTGTTTAAATTATACACAAGTATATTAACTAGAAAGAGAAAATTAAAAGCTGATGGCTCGAAGAAATAATGGAAAGACTATCAAAATGTTTAGTCTATCAACTGATCTGCCTGGAATGCATCAGTGGGTAATAAGAGTATTTCAACTTAAATGCGGTGGCCATCTTGCATTTGTTACGTCAGTCCTACTGAGCATTTAATGATGACGTTCCCCTTGATCTGTTTCAGTTATTTAAATTCAGGATACCATGTTACTGTTTTCCTACACCATATTAATTGTACCATGAACTACTTCATTATATAACAGTAAAGTCTCTCTCACTCTGAAAGAATGAGTCAAAGAATTAAAGTATAAATTCCCATGGGGGGGGAAAAAAAAAACCTAACTTCCCTGCAATGTATTTGCATCAGAAATCTTGAATAAATATAAGTTTTCTTTATTACAGCCACTGAAACAAAGACATTGAATCCCAGATGTAAACTCTCCAGCGGAATTACGAAACAGACCAAAAAAAAAATCATAAAGAACACCAGACACCGACCACTCCTTATCTAATCTAGACTTTAGCTTCAATTGTAACTTCAATCTAGGTCAGAAAATCATCTAGAAGAGACACTTTGAGGCATGACAAAAAGCTAACTAAAAATTGCTGAGCTTATTTTCCAATATCACAGAGTTAGACACAGGACAATGGCTAGATGAACAAATAAACAAAAGGAAAAAGGATTGAGACAACACAGGAATAATAATGCTTTTTTTTTTTTTACATCTAATCCACATACTTATAGAGTAGTGAACATGAGAAATCAGCACATCAAATATTTATTTAATTATTGTTTTTATCATGATTAATGATCTCAATGGTCATTTTAACTAAAAATGGATAAATGGATTCAAGCAACATACTTAAATACCACTGAAGAACTGAGAGTATTACAAAGGACATTCTTATTTCTGAAGATTTTTTGAAGTTATTTCTCAACAGCTTTTTTGGCACTACACATGGAACTCAACGGCTTGCCTCAGTAAGAGAAATTCAGTTGGTTTTCTTTTATGCTTAAGATGGGAAGTAAGTCAAATCAGCAGAATTTCACACAATTTCGAGCTTGTGCCTGCTAGCCCTTTTTCTTCCTAGTATCTGCCGTTAAAGTTTCTATCCTGGGAACAACTCCCCGAATGCCGCACAGCCGCCGGTGGGCTCTCACAGCACACACGTTCGTTGCCCGCTCGTGATGCCCGGTAGCCAGGCCCTTTGCAGAGCGCGGGAGAGCTCTGACACTCACCAGCTCACCCGCCTAACCATGGCCTTTGACTGAAGGCTCTGGGTGCCAAAAATGGCAAGTCAATAAAAGCCCCACAGGTTCTCAGGGAAAGCCACCAAGAGGCCTCGAAACCCCCGCTGGCCGCAGCTACGCCGCCGTGCCATGGCTCAGCCTCCTCCACCTCCCAAACAGTCTGATCCCTTGTGCAAACAGTGATAACTTCAACACCGTTTCCTTAGGTGGATTTGCACTAACAGAGTGGGGAGATACTGCCTCCAAAATCGAGAGCTTTCAACGGCTCAGCAATTGTGGCACTCCTGCTGACCCCAGCAACAGCCACAGGTCACAGAGCAGAGCACCTTTAGCAGGTAGCAATGAAATGGCATGAGTGGAACTGAGATCTTTCTACCAAGTTCCTATCCCTGTACTTGTAAAATTTATAAGAAATTTCAGCTGACTGAAAAGTATTAAAGGAACAGAGACGTGAGTCACTAATTCACATATGATCAGATTTCCAATAGCTAAAATCTATTTTTATCTGTCAATAAAATAGTAAGCTGCAGATAATTCTAAAAATTTTTTTCAACAATTTAAATTTCAGGTTTTGTAAGTTCTGTTTCATAGTATCATGGTGTCACGGTTACAGTTAGCACAAATCTGAACGATGAGCCCATAAACACCTGAGCACTGACAATACACTTCCCTTTTAATCCTCCTTGCTATCCTCAATTCAAAGCAAAGTAACAATTGCATTTAAAGACAACTACAGCAGAACGTCTCACTACCCCAGCCGGAGCTTCAGAGGCCTGCTCCTAGAAGTTTTGAATCTAAAACCCTTCTCTCCTCATCATCACATATTTCTTCTCAACCCTCCCATAGAGGCAGTCCTGAACAGGATGCATTTCCCTTTTTATTTATGTGAATTCTGATGACATGTCATGCACCACATTCATAGCGATCACTGGCAGATAGTTAAAGTTTCTAACAGGCTACAGGGGAAACCATTTTCCACCAACTGTTCCCCTACATGCCAAGATAAAATACATCTTGTGGACTAAATCTCTTCCCCTTGTATCCTGCCAAAAAGTGTGGGTTTTGTTTTTTAAACCAGGCTTGAATGAAATTCCATTAGCTATTCCTGAGCTAGGGCAGAATAACTATTCCAGCATAAAAAAATCTGACCACAGATAACTGAACTCGTCTCAAACACGAGCTGTTTTCTAGAAACATGACATGGGAATAGACTTTAGTATAACGGCAAAGTTATTTGGTTTGTACAGTCTTCGAGGAATCAAAACCAGTTAAAGACCACTTGAAACCGTAAGGTATGTCAGTGTCTTAGAAAAATATTTTTAGATCAAATGGGATGCTTTAACCATAGATGTCGTCTTCACGGATGGATGAACACAGCCATTAGCTCGCATGGTTTACAATCTACGTATGCAGAAAGCCATCAGAACTCAGAAACTCATTCCAGAATTGCTCTCACTTTTTAATTCGTGATATGCCCTTAAAGTACAATATAGGAAACAAAAAACTTTTTTAAACTATGAAAGGCGACATTGTTTTATCCATGTTAAATATTTGTGATATTTTCTTACATATTTACTGCTTTTGGGTTTGAATGCTAGCACTGAGGAGTGATTTTATATTTAATTTGCTGTGGATAATGAATAATGCAAATAGACAACATATGTTTTCACCCATGTACGGTAAGAATTACAGCGCATTTCCTCTAAGCACTGAACACAAAGAAAATTTAACTGGATTAAGGTTTTCACAACTGAGAGAAAATGAGGCATTTTAGCCAGGCCACAGTAAATCCAAACTTTGTTGGTGTTTGTGTTTCATGCTTCCAAAGGCATATTCAGCATTCCAGGCTTCACAAAGCCTGGAAGATCACAGCTCATGGGTTCCTGCACGGCTCACCTTAATTCTTCATGCTTTTTTTACTGCTGCAGATCCCATACTAAGAGTTAGGCAAGACAGGGGGTGACAGCCTCAGCCTCTGCACTTACCACTGCAGATGACTCTAGGAAGAGCAGAAAATACATGGATAAGCCATCCTGCTACCGAAGTCTGCTCCGATCCCCCCTTCTCATAGCTTAGAAAGAAAACTGGATTTTCTCCAAGGCTAGACAGGTGGCAGGGAAATATTTTTTGGTTAATTACCTCAGAATGCTGGGAAAGGTGTGCTGCTACCTCATGTTTGCATTGCGCTGCCTCACACTGGTAATTAAGCTGATCAGTACTGGTACATCTACCCACCAATCAAAGCTGGATATAAGGGATATTTTGAGGAGACAAAACATTAAACAGCATTGAATTAAGAGTTTGGATAATCAAGATGGCACATGTTCTACTTGAAAAATAAGGCCAATCCTTCCAAAAGAGAGACAGCTGGCATGCTGAAAGTCAATCTTAACTACAAGAAATGTATTTCTTGCTTTAAGAGTCACAGTTGGGGCCTCTGTGCAGGCTTGTAGCTAATGAGTTGATAATGTCTCCTTCAGGAGAAGGGAAAAAGGCCACTACTCAAATTCTCCTCAATTCCTCTTCATTTGGGATCCTGGCAAATCAAGGCTGGCTTTAATATTCCTATAATGCCCAGTCTTGCCAGTGGTGGACTCAGTGACAAGTACATTCAACCCAACCTTAATTTATATCACACATTTATATAAGAGAAAAATTGGAGGCTACACAGAAGCGGTTCAATGGAAATTGGGAAAACTGTGTGCCTTTACAGAGCATGTCTGTTTTCAGCACTGCAAATATCTTAGTGTTCCTGAACACTGGACTAACCCTTCATATCGTGACATTCTTGAACACATCCAAATGTAAATACTATTATTTTTAACGCACTGTTTTCTGTAAGGAATATCCCAGCAAGGTTGATTTTGTATCATTAACAGAAAGAGAGATTTTCTGCTATCAGCGCTGCCAAAAAAAAAAAAAGAAAAAATGCAGACTCATGTATTTCTCTAAAGATAAGTATGAGAGATGTTCTCTGTACTTCTTAGAGTAAATAATGTGTAACCCTGCCAAATCCACACAAATGTAACAACAAGCACAAAGGCGCAAAGTTAGTGACTCTCTCAATATTTTCCAGAAGCAGAATAATTTGTCCCAAGCACAAATGTGTGTGTGGCACCTAACACTTACTTTACCTGCAGTTTGCTGAGAGTATCTGTGGCAGCATGTATGCACATGCGAGTAGCCAACTTGGTGTCCAGGCTTCACTGTGGACGAGTTACATACTTTCAGTAATTTTTTGCTGTAGATTCCGTATATAAAATGAATTAATTACGTGGTCAAATTAGGCACACAATTAAATGTATGTTTTTATAAAACTGTTCTCAATACCACCTAACCTGACAATGTCTGGACTTACACATATCATGCAAGATATTTCCAGAAACAGACTGCTTCAGCCTACAGGCCCTGAGCGAAAACTGCAGCAGAGCTTAAGAGTAGTAATCAGTATTAATTGCAGTATTCATGACATTTTTTTAAACATAAATCAAATTAATAGATTGCACAATTTCTAACTATTACTCCCAACAAACTTTACTGAAGATAAATAATTGCTTACACTGCTTTTTAAAGACAAATTCCTGCCCAGTCTGAGTTAGAAACCAGCCTCAATCCTAACAAGTAACTTCAGCATTTGCTGAGTTTAACTTTGAGTAATACAAAAATGCTACAAAAGAAATTTAAGTGTTAAGATGACAAGCTGAGATTGGAGTCCAATTCCAGCATGCAAAGGTGACACAACTTGAAACGCTGCTAAACCGATCTAATAAAAATGAACAATACAACCAAATAAATTATATGAAGTCATTAAAACTATTAAAGTCATTCATCAAACAGAAAACAGATCTTTTGATTTTGGGACAATACTGAGATTCCAAAGATCCCTCCGCACTCTCTTTCATAATTTCAGTAATTTTCCACGAGTCCATCCTCTTCTGCATCTGCCGTATGCTGCCTCCTGCTCCTCCCCCCCTTCTCCTCTAATAGTGTTCAGAGAGAACTTCAAGATGTGGGCTAATGGAGCTGGCATGGGTTGGAGTTTTAATATTGTATGCGCTTAACTTTTTGTGCAACTGACCAACATGACATGTCTAACTGTATAAATGGAAGTTTTATGATGATAAGATCAGTAGTTACTGAGATATTTATGTGACATGCTGACAGATATAAAACTACAAAGCTTGCTTTTATGCCTTACATCCTGTAGAAAAAAAAAATAAATACTAAGATGATGGGTCACTTTGAAGAGAATTTATTATCTAAATTACCTAATACCTGGCTAAGTTCTAATATGCAGGATGAGCTCTCAAAAATGCTATTAAAACCATGAACTTTAATTTCAGAGGATCTTAGTATTCTCTGCCAAACGGGGCAGAGTACAGCCAGTGTGCTTGTCTCACTCTCTCTCTAGATCACGGTGCTGTCATCCAACCAAAAAGGAGAATGATAACAAAAACCAGAAAAAGGCATAAGATAATCTGCCTCCAGTTTTTACACTCTGTAGGTTTAGGTCTCTCAGGGAGATTCTCATCACTGCTGAGGAGGAAGAGGATGACTGAGAGGAGAGAAAGCCAAGATTAATAAAATACATTAATTTTTTGTGTGTATATATGTACACACACATACTAAGTACAATCTCTAGATGAAGAGGAGTCTCTTTTACATATTGATCTAGGGAAAACCAGCCTCAGAAATTCTTACGGAACGAACGATGGTATTTCCCGCTGTTAGAAAGCAGGCAGCTCCTTCCTAGCTGTGGCCACAGCTGAAATTAAAAGCCTGCTCTACTTCCTTCTCTGTCTGATGTGCATGTTCCTTCACGCACTGAGAAGATGGGCAGCCGCAGCAGTCAGTAAAGAAAGAGGAACAGCCTAGTGGCAGCAAAGACAGGAGAAAAATAAAAATAAACATATTTTTAAAGAGTTAGAAATGTGTAGG
>NW_010391424.1:46745-48009 GCF_000710305.1 Buceros rhinoceros silvestris | reverse complement strand
GGAAACATAAGGGCAGAAGGAAAGGAAAGCTTCATTTCAGGAGGCACAAGCACCAGGCGGTGGGCAAAGAATACTGACCTTGAGAACAAGGTAACTCAAGGACTAAAGAATAAGCAGACTGGGAGAAAGTGCAAAATACTGAGCTGTGCTGTTACTTTCCCGTGAGGTCGGACCCTTCCACATAAGAGAGGCTGCTCAGTGACCCTCACCCCCACCCGAGATGCCCCTCAATTTGCTATTGTGTACGTTTCCCATAGACGTGATGATTTGTATCACCAGGGCTGAGAAAACCAACTCCCTCTTCAACATCTCAATGATTCCCTCTAACCTCCTCCTATAACCCATCCACATCCACACCTGCTACGGCAAACACTCCTGCTGTTCCTTTCTCATCTCCCACATCCAGACACCAGCAGGAAATGCACAGACTCCGCAAATATCTGCCACAAACATCCATTCTTTCTGTACCTCCAGGCATGAGAAAGAGAGAACAGTTCATCTTGAATGAGAAGATGTGCTTTACCTACTCCAGATTTTCTGTTTTCTAGTTTCTCATGAATCTCTCCATTTTCTCCTTAAGCCTTTCTGCTGCAGCTTCTTTATTTCTTTGGCCTGCTTCTGGCCTGGCCTGAAGTATCTGGTGGAAAGAAATAGAAGCAGCAGTGGAATCCAAAGTGAGGTTTCAAATAAAGAAATAGAAGAGCATGGAGTGTTCTTGTCTCCATAACAAGTGCACAGGACCACCATGTTTGCATGTGAACCAGGAGGACACATGAAGGTTCGGAACAGGTCGGGACAGGGACACTTCATTCAGGCTTTCCCACTTAGACTCACTATGTTGGTAAGAAAGTGGATCTTTTGGGGGGGAATAAACTTATAAATCTTGTTAGACATACAGTATATATTGGATTTTTTTTTGTATCAGTTTCTTTTATCTGCAACATTTAGGAGCTCAGACTGAATTATTCCCCCAGCTTTAAAGCACCCATGCTTCCTGTTGGAAGATCAAAATGGGAATTCTTATAATATTTAGACCTTGTTTTAAAATTAACAGTGTCTAATGGCATATATCCCTATTAACCACCCGTCTCAAAACTCTTCAGAGAAAATGGTGGCAATGTTAAAACTCTATAGCAATTTTTCTGGTGTTTTCATTTTGAGTTTATTTTGGATAGTGTTAGAGGGGCTTCGCTGATTGTGCCAACTGACCATGATGATTAATACATAATTAAGATTCTTGACTACTCCTCTTGTGTCAGCAGGA
>NW_010391424.1:45847-46629 GCF_000710305.1 Buceros rhinoceros silvestris | reverse complement strand
TGTCAAATCCTTTGTCTTCAGCTGATGCACACACCCAAGGCTGATTGCTCCGATATTGGTGGTGGCTCACATATGAGCTATCACTTAATGATTAGATAGAGCTGACAGAAATAAAATTCTATTAATTGCAAGATAACCTTGCATTTTAATTCATCTAAAAGTACTAAAAATATTGTTCAATAGTTGTTGGGTTGTCGTCTCACCGGTGACAACCCAAAAGCTGATGGCTCTATTGAAAACAAGACATGTCATATTGAATTAAAACCTAATCTCGCAACACAGATGAGTAGTAGAAAAACAGTTCTGCTGTCAATGGAGACACCTTGGTGTAAATACATGAGAGCAGAATCCAAGCGTTAGCACCATCTATACAGCATACACTATATATACTTTGGATTAAACTGATGTACTGAAAAGGAAAACAGCAAAACCAGCAAACAACAAATACCCAAACAGAAAATATCTAGCCTTTTCCCCTCCTATCCAACATGTTTCCTGCTCATTGCACAGCCCCAGTCTTGCTTCTTTAAAACAATTTTGCAGTTTTTGCCAGGTGACTGTCTGTTACAGTATGCATAAATGTGATTTTATTTAGGGGACATTAAGGATGCGTGTGACAACAGAGTAGCAGCATATCAGCCATGAATTAAAATCTGTTACTGTATCTTAGCTTATTGATCTACTATAAGCTTCTCAGCATTGTCTAATTTAAATAAAACTTCAATTTGTAACAATACTATAAATAGAAGGCAATATTGATCAGAGTGCCACCAGCCTGCTGA
>NW_010391424.1:36358-45756 GCF_000710305.1 Buceros rhinoceros silvestris | reverse complement strand
TGAACTTTTGTTATCACTGAAGCCTGACCAGTTAATGTTGAACGTTACAATTTATTACACTGCAAACTACAATACAACACAACAGCGTTTAGATTTATAAACAAAGATATGTTGAACTACTGAAAGCAAGTTCAGTCAGCTCTGAACAAGAGTGTTCTGATTTACTGGTGCTCCACCACACTATTTCCCTACCTGAGGCCGTATTTCATTACCTCTCTGGTATGAACACCTGTTAACTCTGCTGAAGATTGAAGGGTCTGATTTCTTTTAGACTGTTTTAAACGCCCGCAAAACGTCTGATGTCCATCAGCAAGGATTCATCACTGCTGTGGTAGGATTTTTGAGCTTTAGAGGAACATTTCCAGTTAAGATGGGCAAATGATGTCCTGGGAGACAGAACCTTCAAAACAAATAGCAGCAGATACCAGACCTCTGACATAATTTCTTTTCTTCCCCTTATCCCTTTCACAGGAGTAAAAACTGAAGTAAAAAGATGTGAAAACAGCATACTTGCAGGTAAATTCCACATTAGGGGCTGTTCAGAAGCAGCGAGCAATAAAACATTCTCCAGACAAAGACGATGTCATTACAGTTTTTCCACTCCTGAAGATGCACTGTTACAGGGAAATTACTGGATTGCCTTAAAGTGAGCTCAGTGTCCCTGCATTCACCAGCCGGGAGAGCACCGGTGCTGCTTTTCAGAAGGCACGTGCTCATCTTTCATTCTAGGTGCAGAAAAGAAGGCTCCTCCTGCTCTCCGTCTCTTGAAGAGTAAAGTCACTGGGACAACCTGCAAGACAGAAAAGCATCACAGGAAATAGATCTCTGGGTTTGGTTTCACAATTAAAAAAAAAAAAAAGACAAGAAAAAAACAGGGAAAGACATTTATTAGCTGTGCCTGGATGCAGCACTGCTTTTAGTGAAACACAATGCTCACCCGCACATAGGCAAGAGGAGACTGTAAGCCAGCAAGGTATGGTACAATGTAGATTGCTCAGTCGCCCCAGCAGGGAACTCCTACGGCAGAGGACAGTCTCTATCTGCAAGAGCAGAATAAATACTGTCTTTACCAGTTCTCTGTAAAATTCCCAGAAATACAACTCCACCGGTTGTTCCACTCACGCTCCTATATGATGCAAGATGCTGAAAAGACTTGTCTTGGTGAAGCTGATGTGAATCTGCCTGCACATGCTAAAATGAGCACCAGGAAAGGGATCTGAACCTCAGCATCAGGCTGCACCCAAACACAACCTGCAGGAAGGACCTTTCAAAACAGACAAGGCTCTTTGTCCACTTTGTCCTTCCAGGACAGATCTCTTCCTTCCCCTCCCACTGACCAGCAACGACTTCTCCTCCTTAGTGCAGCCTGTACCCATCCTCTGTCACAGCTGGATCCTTCAGAGAAAGGGTCTCTTTTTCTCCTGTCATCATGGAAGCTTCCTCAGGAAATTGAAGCCTCTGCTGTGCCCTTTCCTCGGTTTCTGCCGCACCCTCACATGAGCATGAAGCACCGAGACTGGCTGCAAGCCAGGCACACTTTGTAAAGAAAAATGACTGATGCCACAAACCAAACCACGAACATAAACCTGCGAGCGCCCGTCCAGGACAGGCTCAGTTTTCTCCAAGGAGACTTAAGCCATAGTTTGCCAGGGAAGAAGCTGCAAGGGAAGCGGCAGCCCTTTTAGCGCATGAGGACTGCCAGTCTCTGTGGGTGCGATGAGCTGCGCGCTGGCCCCTGCACCGGAGCAGGCAGCGAGAGGCAGAGGGTGGAAAGGAGCGAAGATCTGCAGCAACTTCAGCTAGAAGACAGTGCAGGGAAACCATGCACATAGCGCTGATACCACTCTTATTTGAATTAGAAAACAACAATGTAAATAAAGTACTATCAGTATGCACGTGTCCTGAGAGGATTTTCTCTCTACAGAGCTCGATGTCTATTAGCCTTCAGCCAAAACAAGGTCACCAGGCAGTGGATTCTTTCTTTTCTTCCTTTAAGAGAATGTAATCCCATCTGATGCTTTCAGACCGGGAATTATTTTTTAATTGGGAACTGTAATAAAACATTGTTATTCAAGAAATGTACTTATTTAAAAATGTGCTTATTTAAAAGAAGAGCAGGCATTTTGAAATGGTTTCAGGTGACTGGGGCAGGATTTAATGGGAGTTTTGCGGACAGGGTGATTGTTAGATTGGCCTTTTAGTTGTTCATTCAAAATTCACCATGTCTCTAGATATTTTTGACACTGTCATGTTAGAGCTAACATGGTCTGAAAATGTTTACTATTTACAGGTGCATCCACTCTAATATGCCCTGACACACGCAAATATGCTGACACTCCCACTGTGCAGGCGTTCCTGCAAACAGTGCATCTCTCAGTAGATCAGCACAGGAAAAAAAAACAGAAAACAACCAAACCCAGAACTCAAACCAGTCAGTTATTACAATGACATTTTAAAGCTTCATTTTTAGGTAGAAGTGCCGATACCCATGCAGGCACAGATGCAAGATACCTAACTTAGAGAGATCAGGCAGTCTGCAAATTAGTAGCATTCCTTGTTCAGGAATTTCAGAGGAATTTGGCAAATGTAACTGGCATTTGGTCCATTCCCAGTGAAAATGTAATTTGATGCGATAGTATTTGGCAGTTCTTTAAATCTTCTTTCTAGAAAAAACAAATTCTAACTTCAAATCATAAATTCAATTTGAATTTCAATAATTCCCTAAATATAATTACAATTTTTTAATTTTATACCAACAAATTCTTCAGTTTGCACAATTCCTAGTTCTTTAATTCATCCAACCAAGGAATTTAAATAATAACTTTTTATATCCGTACAAATAACCAAGAGAGTACGAAGCGTGATTCTTTGCATAAACTGTTGAAATCATACCAGGACTATGTTCAAATAAAAGTCATAAATAATATTAACTAAATAAAATACAGAATGTCTCAATCTCAGGAAACATTGAAAACAGACAAGAGGTTACGTTCACTGAGTATTTTATTCATTAAAAAGTATTCGCACCCGTCCAATCAAACGTTTGGCTTTTGCATCCCCCTTTTCCTTTTCCAGCTGTCAAGTTCTGGTCTGAACACCACATTTGTTGACGACTTCTGCCAAAGTCTTGTTTAGTTTATGGATTCACAACTGGACAGAAGGAAAAAGGGACGCCTGAGACAGGCCAAAAGATAGACACGAGCAGATTTGAATAAAGCCAGATCAGGTGAAAAGGAAATGAGTTCTGGAAGAAATCAAAAGGCAGGAGGCCTACAGAAGGACAGGAGCACATATGGGAGAGGATTTGCAGACTGAAGGATATAATAATGGCGAATGGCAGCTAAGAGACAACGAAACCAGCAAACAGATGGAAGGAAAAAGGACAAGGAAAGAGAAATAAAGTTCAAAAGTGCCAGAAATAGAGCAGGAGCTCTTTGACAGAGAATCAGAGGGAGGGAAGGAAAGAGACAGAATGGAAAATAGAAAATCTGACTATTAAAAAAAGCCCTTACATTAAACTCTTCATCACACAGGGTTCCACATCAGGAAGCTATATTTCTATTTTTTTCCAAGAAAGTCCAATATCTGGAACAGTTTCAATGCAAAGGTAGAGCTGAACCTCCCGTATCCTTTCAAGGCTAATAGCAATTATATCTGTTTTAAATAGTCCTACAGGTACTAGCCAGAAACTTCAGAGCCATCCTCTCCATTTCTCTGTATATACACAGAACGGACTCCAAAACGCAAATAAACACCTCTTACCATCTGCTGAGAAGAAAACACTTTATGACTTCATTTTAATGAAAAACTTTTCCGGGATGCATTGCATGTAACACGATCATCGATGTTTCAGTTTCTCAGCCTGAATTAAGAGAGGCACATACAAAATGTGGTAGACTATCTGCTTTTCAAGAACAATATGTGAATTACTGGACACTTTTTTTTTAAGTGCGCAGTAATTTCTAGAAAGCTTACTTAAAAAAACCCCAACCCTTGGCAGCTAGTACGGACCACTGTACATGCACATTTGTATAAAACCTCACATATTTCAAAACTTTAGAGACTGCAATAGCTATTTTATGGTTGTGGGAGGTTTTTTTACAGAAATATGATATATGCTAAGATATTCTAAAAATACATAGATTAAACTGCGTGGGTTATTCCATTTTTTTTTTCACTTTTACCAAGGAAATACATATTTAGGTGGATAAAGCACCTAAGTAACCTGCGGAAAATATTACTGCCTGTTTGCATTGGAAGACAGCTTTAATCTCAAATTTCTTGCCATTGACTAAAGGAAGACTGGCTAGTCTCTGAACACAAATGCAGGTTATTAATTGCATTGATAATTCAGTCTCTTTGTGGAACATAAGGTACACCAAGAGCCTTTATCCTGCAAACAAGAATAAAACCAAGTATGTTGTACTCATGCCAGGTCTTAGCACTTAAAAAAGAGCAAAGGTCATTATTCCGAGGAACGTCAGAACAGCACAGGTAGTCTAAAGATTTGTCCCAGTGAAATCACTTTAGCTTTACCTACCCCAGGGATCTGAAGGTCCTGTTCCATATCACAAGGAATGCTCCCGCACAACCGTAGTACCTCTGTATCCACTATGGATAAAATGGGATAGTCCTTCCTTCCTTCCTTCTCCTTTCCTGAAAGCCAAACACATATTATAAGAGCTTAATTCTATTTGAGAAGGAAAATGGTCTAGAGAAGCGAGCATCTCTGAGAGGGCTTCCACAGGTACAGCGGTACCATGTGCATTCATTACCATAATCATGACACTAACTGTGTTACCAGTACACAATTTCTGATTAGTCTGGGCACGAGGCATCTATTAGTGGACAGACAAGCACCTCTTATAAACACAATCAGCCAAGAATATTTCAGAAGGAAAGAAATGGATGAATATTTAGGCAGCATTATACCCTCTTGATAAAACACATTAATTTCTTAAATAAAAATGGCCGTTGAACACGTGCCAAACCAGTCAGCTCATGGCTTTATTTGGGTTCGCTCTTGGTTTTTTCAGTTGTGGGTTTGGGAGTATTTTTTATATATATTTTGTCTAAAATAAAACCCCTGGACAGTCTTAGTGTAATCTTTTTTTTGGCTAGCCAAGTTACAAACCTCTGAAAGAAGGTGTTTTGAATGGAAAGGCTGTCAACCCCTTCAGTGTAGCGTTGTGAATGATGGCACCTTGATCAGAGTTGGAGAAAACATTCAACGTGATATAAGCCACCAAACTAAGTTGTAAAATGACAAGGACTGAGTGAACAGTTTTTAATACAGATAATATTGTTCATGTAGTCTATAAATATAGAATTAAATGTTGACCTCTATCTCCCATGTCAAAAGTCAAAGTCAGTGTCAGCACATATTGTTTTTATTTGTTTCAAGAGAAAAATAGATCAACAACATTAACCTCCCAATGAACAGAGAATTGAATGAATTAAAAAGCAGTACCCCATAAATCCCTTTCCTTTTATTGGCACAGTGATAAAAATGCCTAGGGCTTAGAGGAAAAGGGTAGTCTCAGACACTGGCCTGAGATGCTCTATGTACACAGAGCTGTACATCACATGCTAAAGCAGAGGAACAGAGATATTAAGATTCGCACAGTCTCATATAATACACAATATCCATCATATTGCATCACCGCATCCTGCAAAACATGCCCTGTCAGGTATCCCTGGGACAAGCTGGTTATCCCAAAACTGTTTTAAAGCAACATTAGCCTTCTACCTATATCTGAAAAACACATTTCACAAACCAGCTTAAATATGCGAAAGAAGACTTTATTCGATGTTGTCCATACTTGCAGTATAATAATAATTTAAGACAGCACCTGGAACAAATTCCATTGCGTTTAGAGAGTTACTAGCTTCATTGGTCAGGTATCTCTTTAAATTGTTGGCTCATTGTGATAGGACTGAGAGATATGACATTTTTCTCCTGTTTAAAAAGTCATTTTTCCCAAAACACCTCATAATAATAAAGGCCCCTATTTCACAATGCCGTAGTCAATTTGACAGTTAACTAAAATGAGCAGTTTCAATTGCAAATTCAGTTTAATTGCAATTTTTAGTGCTGCATAATTAAACTGAAAATGTTCTAAAAAATTCACACAATAAAAACTAGAACAGAAACACAAGAATTTTCACATTGGTTTAGTGTTTTTCTAATCAGTTTCTAGAGGAACTGTCAAAAAGCAACATTTATAAATGAATCACTTTTACAAAAGAAAAGGAATGGTGTCATTTGAAAAATTCAGCCGTTAGTTTTTGTTTACGCTTTCTTATCTTCCTGCAGCTTGTAGGATATACACAAATTCTTTTGGTTTAATACTCCAATGATTATCTTCTGGCAATGTGGCATCGTATGAAAAGCATTTGCACTGTGTAGTAAACACACAGAAGCAACTAATTACAACGTTCATCCAATCTGGAGCGTGTTCTGTGGTAGCTTACTGGAATTAAATGCAGTTCGTCTTCTTGAGATGGACTGGCTGACTGTGACTTGCGCCAGCGAAGTGTAGGCTTGGAGTGAAACCCTGCCTCGCACATACTGCTGAAGGCTGGTATGCTGAAGCTAATCTGTATCAGTGAGCAAAGCCTTCTCAGGCTGAACATTCACAGGGTTTGAAAGAATTTTACAGCGGGCTATAAAAGAGCAACTTTTCTGCTCCACATGTATTCATGCGGCTTCTGGGCAGAACCAGTCATGGTGCTTTTCATAGCTGGATGATCAGAAGACTTCTCTATAACTTCCAGTAAAGAAGCAAAGACAGACATTTTATTATACTAAAGGATTACTGGTGTGTAGGGCGATACTGAATGGCTGCATAAAGCAAGTAACTTCAGGTCTTGCTAAGCCTGTAAACTTAATCGTAGCTTCACATAAAGAAATAATGTTCAAACAGACATGCTTCTAAGACATGGCTGATAAAATTAACTTCAGCCTTGCTTTTGATTTGAAGAATAATGCCTACTACACAAAAAAAGGAGGATGAGTTTGCTTCAATAGCCTAAAAAAAGAAATAAGATTTTTTTACCCCCTCTCTTTATTGTGATTCAATTCAAAATGTGTTCCTTATCTCAATAACCCAGCTTGCATACTGGTAACATTAGAATGTTGTAAGTTCAAAGTTCAGCTGCTACAACAGTCAGGTGACAGATGCATCAACTCTATACAAGAATATAGAGTTTATGGTAGGGTGGTGGTTCTCCATTGAGAAACAAAAACAAGGTTCTGAATTACAACAAGTACCAGGATGCCCAACCAGCAGCTTAGCAGCACAGGCAGCTGTCAGCCTGCACCAGAGGCGATCACGATGGATACCAGTAGAAATGAAGCTTTGCAGAAAGGGAAGGGAGAGGAGTGGCGGACCCGCAGGAGCGGGGTCTCTGGGAGCATCCCTGCAGAGTGTCCTGACTGGGGCTCCAAGGCAGGAGCTCAGCAGGGAGAGAAACACGTCAATGATGCTGCAGCTTCCTCTTTGGTCTCACTTCATCAGCACCACCCTTTACCTCGTGCTTGTCTCAGCATGCTGAAAGAGTCGTCTGACGACTGTTGTTCTTAAATGTTAAACAGTAGTAAGTTCACCTATTAAAAACGTCAAGTTTCCCACATATCTATAAAAACAATGATCATATTTATTACGCTGGTAACCGTATTGCTTAGCATAATTCCAATGCTAACAAGACAGAACACAAGTTAAAGTGTTAAAGAAGATTCAAGCATATGAACAGGAAATACAATAATGATTGACAGTGACTGTTGATATTAACTGATAAAAACAAAGTTTATTTGTAAATAACAAGTATCCCAACTCATAATTATTTACGAAGTAAGAAATTCAGCAGTCAGTCCTGTGATACAAATTTCCTGTTTGCCATTTTCTCCCAGAATTTTGGAAGCTTTCTCATGTTTGTTGTGCAGCTGGGAAAATCTTTTCTCCAAACATCACCCAAGAAGTTTGGCATTAAATGTGGTGCGATAGATTACGCAGATACATTACATGTGAAAAATTAATCAGCTCGAGTCCCACTGTAGATGCAGTTACAGATTACAAATATTAGGAGTGTCTATGACTTTTCAAAAACATTTCTTATCCTGTTTTGAAATGTGTAGAAACCTATCCAAAAGTACAGCATCAAACTCCCATACTCTTGTTTTAACAAATCTTTGGTGTTAAATGACAGCACCCTAGGTTTATCAGAACTTGAACATCTGTTCAGCTCATGCAATGATCTTCTACTTAAGTTCAGTATATTCATAGAAAGAACCAGTCTTTGGCTAGTTGGAATTTTCACATGAGCTCCAAAAACTTCACACATTTTTAGCATACTGATTCCAGTTATAGAGAAGCAACATAGCAGATGAGCTAATATAATAATCATTAGTTAAAATTCTCCGATACAAATCAGTGTCAGCTCCTACTTTCAGAGCTGAAGAAAATATTCATAAGCTTTCACTTCACTTACAGCATTCTCACTGTTAACTAGAATTCAGATCCCATGTGTTCAGTCTCCCTACAGACATGAATTCTCTTTTAGGGATTCTATCAAAAAGCTCTCACTGGTAACAAAAAATAAAAATACACCACGGTAAAACACATTCAGTCAGTAGGATCTAAAGGTATTGAAACCCACAACACCAGCTGCAGAAAGAAAATAGTCAGAAGTACAGCTTACCTTCATTTCTTGAGACCACAGTCATCTGAGAGAGAATATCATTTTCGATTAAAACAAAACGTAATTATTGAGTCTTCCTGCGTACTTTTGAAATCTTACATGCTACACTTTCAAAAGATATCTATTTTTAAACATACCACTAAAATAATAGCTTGATGATAACAAGGCAAGGGAGATCAATTTAAAATCTTGTAAGACCACTAAGAACTTACTACTAGAAAAATAGAAGATAACAGAAGAAATTATACACCACATTTTCACATCTGGGATGTAGAAACAGCTTCTGCAACTCCCATGCTTCTCTCTACAAATGCGCTTTTATTGCCAGTCTTCTGACCTATTTGAAGAGAAATAAAGACAAGCACAGAGCTACATATGTCACTCAAAACCAGAGACTTGCTCTGTGATGCCGTGGAAAACTGAGTAAGAACAGAAACTTGCTAATAAAGGAAGGAGAGGGACTTGTTACATCCTACAAGGGAAAGCAAGCTACAAACCAATCCAGTTCTGAATTCATCCTTCTTGTTTACACTGTAACACATTTGTGGGATCTAGTTCACCAGAAATTCCCTAGGGGAAAAGAAAGGGAATCTAGAGTAATTAAAAAAAAAAGCGCCAAAATGAATAAAGTGCTTACAACTGCTATTGCTTTCGTCACGCTGGAGAACAGGAGCGGACGGGGGTTTGTCACAGTTCTG
>NW_010391424.1:30061-36193 GCF_000710305.1 Buceros rhinoceros silvestris | reverse complement strand
TGCAATCCAAAAAAAAAAAAAAAAATGTTACTCAGTACATTGACAGGCCAAAGATTTTTATTATTTTTTTTTTTACCCATTTATGATTGCAAATTAATGAAATGACATGAGACTGAAGCCAAAGACAACTGCTAATCTGTAAGCAACAACAAGCAAGGAAAAGCTGATAGGAGTACAGCTGTTTTATTTTAATTGAGGAATGATTTTATGTTGGAAGCACTCAATATTCACAGCAAATTAAAAATAATGAAGTGAATTGATACCAATGATTTTTTTTTACCTACTATCCCTTTGTAAATCTATTTCTTCACACAAATTGACATGTCTAATTGATACATACGCTATTATTCCTCATTAGTAGGCTGAATAAAATAATTCTTGATTAAATTTATTGCAATTTACAATCCAGCATAATGTTTGCAAGCTATAAAAGTCAATCAACAGGAAACAGAAAAAAACAGAGGACATTATTACTTCTTATATATACACAATAATTTCATGTGTTTCATGGAACCTTCCCAAGCATTTAATTTCTTCTCAGGAGCTAAGGTCTGTCTCCAGCAGGTCACCTCATCTTTCGCATGACCATAAATATATTTCAGTGCATACATTCTTCTGAGTTTTTTGGTAAATATCACCTCTAATAAACAAATTATTTGTATATTTAGCAATCTGTTAGAAGTTGTCTGAAGAGTTAGTCTTCTACTAACACTCAAATAAAATTATGCAGAAGGGCTGATGATTTACTTTGTCTGGATTAGGGAATTCGATTTCTATTGCGTTATCACTGTGTGAAAAAAGATCAAGCAAGTAGCAAAAATTCAGAATTTCAATGGAACAAAGTCAATAGCAAATTCGATGGGTGCAATATACATATTCTATAATGCAAAATTTCCAGCCAAAAAGAAAATTGAATCAGATCAGTCTGTTCTTTATAATTTTTACTTATTCCACGCCTTGCCCTGGCCTTCACTATTTTGTAGGAAATTCTTTAGTACCATGAAACTAGCAGAGCAGCTGTTACGTTACTCTCTTCTCTAACGGCAAGGAAAGTATGTTATGACCAGGTCATTTCTCTGCCCTATTGCTCCTATTTCTCTGGAGAATGCTGGCAGCTGGCACAAGATTGCTACCCTCACTTGAGCTGGGCTGCAGACTTGAGAAATAATTTACCTGAAAATGCAGTATATATGCTATATCTAGTACAGACATAGATTAGCCATCCTACTTTTGTCATCTTAGGTTAATACAATTTCTTTTTGAGGAAGAGTTTCTGATGACCTGGTTTTGTCTCTGTCCTGATTTCGGTCTGTGTCTCAACTTGCCCAAATAGGCTAGAAGAAATTGCTCAAAAAAATCAGGTATTATTTCATAGGACACAGAGTCAGAATTAAAAACTAAACTGTAGTGGGAGTGATTTCCATTCATAGTATATGTTGTGTTCTTCGTAAGAGATCAAATAAGATTTTTTTAAAAAAAATTCTGGTTCAAATCTAAGTTCAATTTATAGAACCAATGGGCACTTGCCATCTAAGATTAAAAAACCAAATACACAGGTTTGCACAAGTTACCGAAATTAAAGTACAGGTCTTAAACGTGTAACATGAAACTCCTCTTTGAAAAATAATCCATCTATTATTCTATTATTATTTTAGACTTACAAGTGCATTTTCATACAACATAATTAATCTATTAACAATTTTTGTTGTTACTTAAGGATTTTAACCAGATCTTTGTAAAAGGCAACATACAGCAGTTCAGAAAGTCTGCTGACATTTTAAAACCAATCCTTACGTTTCAAAAATAAGAGGAGGACTTACTATCAGCAACAAACCCTGCTGTTCCAGGATTCATTACCTATTTGATACGTATTATTCAGCACAGTAAACAACCTATCAAAATCAAAGAGCCCTGTGCCTAATAGCATCTTCTAAAGAACACTGGAAAGAGGCCCAAAGAGGAGCCCTCAGAAGCAGGCAGAGGTTTTCCAGTGTTCTAGGTGACTGCCATTTCAGAGACTGTGCTGTCAGCAACAACGGCACAGTGCCCCGCATCCAAGATTACCTTTAGGGGTGACCAAAATTACCTACAACTGCTATGCTAGCCACAACAGAGCCAAAACAATCAGGAGCTATGGCAGCCACTAAGACTTATTTAAACTGAATTCTACATTCTCCACCTTGCACTTAGCCTCCACTGTCAACGGTAACTAATTCATTAAATCTTTCCAGCCTAATTCTGTGGAAATATGTAAAAAACAGCACGCATAGCCAGTTCCTTCATTCAGACTACGGGTGGTACCGAGGTCTCCACACACCCAGAGAGGGCAAAGGCCAGCCATAGCGTGCAGCAGGCCATCACATCTCAGGACAAGCACAAACCACGGCCAAGGGCAGGGCTGGCCTGGCTGCCCACAGACCCCAGGGCAGTGAAAGGGCTGTCCTCACCCTGTGCCGTGCCAGGCCATGGAAAACGAGCCGGTGCAGGGCTGCGGGTGTCACGCGTTTGAAGGGAAGCGCAGGGACTTACGTGGCTGGAAATGTCACAAACAGGTGCGGTATCTCTAAGCGGGCTCCCAGCGTGGACAAGCTCAGCAGCCTTCACTCTGGCCACTGCCGCAGAGCCGCAAGGCAGAGCTCTGTGTTTCAACATGCATTATCTTGTAATCTTTTTTAATCTAGAAATACCACATTAAGAAAAACATGATGAAAAAGATTATGATCAGCCTTAAATACAACATTTTCACTGAGCTCTAACAAACCCAGTAGGAAGACTATTTTATAAATGAGCACAATGAATTAAAATTCAATAGTCTAGTTAATCCAAGCATATTGAAATAAAATTATACATTACATACGCTCATGCATATGTGTGTACAGTGAGGGAGGACCTACTGCCTTCACATAGGTACTATGCTATTATGAAGTCTGGGTAAGCAAGGAATGTAAAATCACAACTTTTTAAGGATATTCTGCTCAGGATGGTTTTAGCTGCAAACATAAAAGCAAAACAAAGCATTTATAACAGACTGTAGTTTTAAAATCTTAATAACACTTGAAATGAGTAAAAAAATCACCATCAGAGAAGACAAAGGTATTATCCAGTTGAGTCTATACCAAAAGAAAACACACACATTAGTATCCGCAATTTGATACCCATTCCAAACACAAGTAACAAATTTGGTGACAAAGCTGTCAAAATATGTTCTGCAGATACATTGGCAAGAGATCTGGACATACTAAAGAAATTCAGTGAAACAAAATAGGTGCCAAATGGGGATGTTTGACAGAGCTCTCAAAAATACATTTAGACCAAATCAGGAACACATCCAACAGAGAGATTCTCTACATAAATTATCATGAAACTATTAGAAATAATTGGCCAGTGACTTCAAAATATTACATATACTTTCAAGTTATCAAAGAGCTGTGTTGTGAACCATGTGTGATTTCTTGGCGATTTAATTTTTGGCCACACAACAGCGTTTTTAGACACAAGTGAAAATACTATATCCCATACTGTAAGTCAATCTGCAGTCTTTGAAATTGCTTCAGGCTTCCAAATGCTTTGAAAGGCTGCTAGGGGAAATACTACACAAGTCTGAATACCCTGCGAGGCTGCAGAGCACAGCCCACGCCTCCCCACAAGGCTGGTGGGAGCCTAGATAACGAAGACCACACGACCAACCTCTCCAACGGCGCACAGCAGTGTCTGAGGCTGCCGCATGCCGACCAGCCACGTCAGCGCAGGCACTGGTCCCTGCAGCAGCTACCCCAGCGCCCACACATGCTGGCGCACTCCCGTGTCACGGCCAAAGGTAAACCGGTACAGGAGGACGTGAGTGTTCTGCAAGTCTAAGAGGAGCAGATTAATTTATACACAACGCAGAGTTACAGGCATTTTAAACAAAGCAAAGTCAACTAACTGTCTCCAGACCCTTCTCTGAATGCAGATAACCACTGCAGAGACCCCTGCGCGAGAGGCAGCCCCCGCTCCGAACTTCAGCTGGATGTGCTGGTGAGGAGGAGGGTCAGAGGCGCCGCCCCAAAGAGCTGCATAGTCACACCCTTCCCATGCATGAAGTTCAAATTTCTCTTGTTTAATGTTAATTTCTCTTGTTTAATGGTTTTCAAGAAATACGTGCTTTATAAAAGACAAAATCAGAGCATGTCCAAGTAGACTACTCAGAAGACAGAGGCCAGGCAGCACACACACATAAAAGACAATGCTCTTCAACGTCCAACCATTTTCTTCCGTTCAGTCAATACAAAAGTAAACAGTACCACGTGTTAGCTCTTGTACCATGGATAAAGCACCAGTATAAACCAGCAGCATTGACAGCGGGATGCCAGGGCAATTTGCTTCAGCCCAGATTTGCACACCAGCCGAATGCTTACACCTTGAGCATGCAATGAGATTTACAGTCCCTGCTCAGATCAAGTTCAAAGCTCAAGGCTCAGACTATCTGGGGTTAAAATCTGGCCCACCTGAGGTGTACAGAAATATGTTAACTGACTTCACTAGGGCCTATTATGATCTACAAAGGTTTCAATAGAGTGTTGATCTCGGCCTCCCATTAGGGCATAGAGCCAAATAAATAACATTTGTCATATGTTAGTTCTCGAAATTCATTGTTGTTGTTTTAAAAACAATTTTATATACACACCATGAAATTTCCCTGTTATTAACCTAAATCAAAGAAACACACCCTGAACTTGAGGCCTTATGAGGAAAGATTTGTGGTTGTTCTTAACTCCTGGCAAGATCATTCCTTACACTTGAAACGAGACTCTGAGAAACCCCTCTCCGGCACAGACAAGCTTTTTCCTAGTGCAGAAAGATCAATTTTCCCGAACAACCAAAAAGAAAAAGGTACAGATATATAACTTAAATAGTCCATAACTCCATTTATTCAACTGCGATGAGAAGTTTCCAGAAAAGCCTTGTCTAGTGGATGCTATTACTTCTCCTTATTCATTTTCTACATCCTTAAGGGCTGCCTCCGGCTCCCTTTCCAGTGCTGTCCCGGGCTGTTGGTGGGCTCCTGTGCCCACCAACAACCCCAGTGGTTGCAGCAGGATTGGAATCAGGGCAAGGAAAAGCTCTGCCTTCTGTTGGAGTAGAAAGTGGCAACAGTTTTGCGGCTGCCTTTAGTTCTGGGCAAAACATTCCAGATTTGGACAGCAAGCTAAAAAATAAATGCCAGCATAGATAAGGGGGTTTTTCCTTATTATCGTAAGCTCCATTCTCTCAAAGGATCATGGATGATTCTACCTTTGAACTATTCCTTTTGGAACTGGTTGTAGTGCTTTAAGACAGGTATTCTTTGCTGGACAAATGAATTGACTAAAAAAATTACTATCACCAATGCAGACTGAGTTACCAAAATGAGCATTTTTTTCTTCTGCGTGAGCTATTTAAATTTAATCTCATTAAGCAGTGTTAACTTTTGAGTTGCCATAAAATCAAATAATTGTATTTATTAATTTGTTTTAATTACCAATCACAGATAAGCATATGTCCTGCTTAGCCTAGGAAAATCTCTGAATGCACACCTGCTCCGACAAACACTCTTTAAAATGAGACGTGAGGAAAATATTTGAATTACATTTCCCTGTTCCAACATACCGTTTTTAAAAAGCACTTTCAACACTGAACTAGGCCTTTACAGTTAAGGCATTTTACAAGATGATACTGAGCTATGTTTCCTGTCTATGAAGAAGGCACCAGCATATAAAATGGTAGTGAATTTGCATTACCTCCAATCCATCATTCTTTGAGTGCGCAGGAAAAACTGTGAGACCTGCTGCAACAAAGCACAGCCTTGTGTTGACAGATTCTTATTTAAGTGACTGTGAATACAACAATTCCACAAATAATTTGTCAAGTGTGTGGCTGAACTAGCTCTGAACCCTGATAAATACCAACTCTCCTCACTGCTACAAAGGCACGATGTTCTGTGTGCGGGCAGTGAGTAACAAGCACCAGGATTTAACAATCGATGCTACTATATTTCTCTTTTCTTTGTGGTTAAAAAAAACCTTGAAGGGTGGCTCTTTCAGCAGTGTTAGGTACTAGTGGTGGCTATGCCTTGCAAATCTCAGTAATACACTGCAGGCTGAGGTGGAAGGA
>NW_010391424.1:5061-25061 GCF_000710305.1 Buceros rhinoceros silvestris | reverse complement strand
CCCCCTCCTTTCCCCTACAGGAACTGACGGATGGCAGAGCCACTTTGTTGAACTTGAGGGCTGAAACTATAGAAAGTTCCATGCTTAGCCAGGAAATGTGGAAAACCAGCAGAGGAAACTATTTCCTCCACTGAGATTTAAGACAAAATGTCAAATATCTGGGATTCGGAGCCAATCACTTTTGAACATGGACCGAGCCACTCTAAGCAGATGTGCTAATGAGCATTGAACCGTCACATCGAGACAAAAGTTTCCAAAATTCTCTGCGAACGTGGTTACGGAGTAGGCTTTTTGGAATGGGGATAAGGAAAGCAGAAGAGATCTGGGAAAGACGTTGTACTTTTCCAGGCTTTGTTTGGTGCATTTGATCAGTCTTTCACGAACCAACATCTTCATTCACATAGTAGGAGCTGAGAAAAGATACCAGTTAACCTGAAAACAGGAGAAAGTTGCTTAGACTGTGATGCTGAAGGATCCAGCGCAAGACAGCAATCTGGGAAACTGATTTCTGACACCAGAACCTTGTGGGTCATTTTGTTCTTCATAAGATTTTTGAACCTTATACGTTTTCTTGCTATTAAAGGCTTCATTTACTTACTGCATTCCCAGAACCATGCACCGCTGGCGTTGGCAACCGCAGACCAGTGTGTGTAAAGGCATCCCTCTGGATGCCCGAATCAAGTAAATTCTTACACTCAAAAAAAAAATCATAAAGATAATGGAAGGCAGAGCCTGATTTAAAACCAAAGAAATGAAGGAGTTCATGATATCATGATATAAGGACACAAAAGCTATAGCATAATCTTAGTCCTGATTATAAAATTCCAGGAGCAGTTTCCTCCCTTTCCAGAGAAGGGACACCTGACTTGCATTTTGTTTCCACACCACTACAAAAAAAATAATCATACAATGAACCCACTAAGAGGTGGGATCTGTCCGTGTTTGAGAGCCTGCCCTCTGTGAAATGAATATGAAGACTCTTAAAACAGATTTAGTACAAACCCTAGGAATAATTTCTTCTGAATTTGCAGGTAGAGTAAGGCATGAAATTAGCTTCCAAGCTACTTAGAAATTTTTGATTGGCTTTTACAGCTGAAGCAGAAACAAATAAAGATAAATTCAAGGTCTCAGGGTCTCTCTACTGCTGTACTATGCTATATGCTGCACAGCAAACTGGACAGGCTTGCGTTTCTTTTTCTTTTCTCTGGCTGAATATTCTAACTGCAGTCACCCTGCTCTGCAGCTAAATCCAAGTCTGCAAGGGCTGACGACGGGTGTATTATAGCTGCATTGTTTTGTCTTTGCAGGGGATTGAGAATGATGTATTTGGGATTCAGCTGGTGTATTTACAGTGGCTTTAGTGACCCATAAAACACTGGATCTATATTTTGAAATATTTACAGGTGTAGCAGTCAACAGTTCTTTATCTCTAGCACTTTTTAATACTTCTGTTTCCTCCTTTCTTGTCACCTCTTTTTAATCCTGCTTTTTTGTTGCTTTTCAGCCCTGATATTATTTCTTGATTACAAATATTGTACTAATGAATGAGTTCTAGACAAAACCCAGGGCATTCCTAATTGCATTTTTTTTAATAATGAAGGAAAAAATGTAAAGCATCCAAATCACCCATGCACAAAATGAATTCCCACAATGACGGGAAGAACTCCAAACATCAAGAATTTTGAAAAAAACTTAGAGTACATTTGCACTACATGCAGAACAACTTCTCCAATGAGCTGTCTGGGGATACTGCATCAGCCGTTCCCAAGCACTTTCCCCCAGTGAAAGGAAGACTGTATAAGGACTCATCCGCCCCCATTCTGAGTCCAGATATTAATTGCATCTAAGCCCTGGTCAGGAAAACCATGGGCCAAAAAAAAAGCAAAACAGAACACTGTCTCTCTCTTCTCATTTCTTATCTGAAAGCAATTATTTATGTTAGCTAACAGGCTCTTTATGACCACAGGCATTCTGGTTACGCTATGTCATATATGCGCACTGTGTAAACGCAATCCATCCTGGCAGTGCCAGGAGCTCTGCTTGAGCAGAATATGGGCAGGGGCAGTACATCCTTGTTTCCATGAAGGGCTTTCCAAGAAGAAGCTCAAGCTTCTCCAAGCCACATCCCTCTAGTCTGTCAGAGGTCCTGTGGTCCATTTGGAGACTGGACTATTGATGACGGCACAACAAAAGAAAGGGGGAGCGTTCGCCTAATAGAAATTTGTCATTTCTAGCTTAGAACTAGCAAACTGAACCAATTTTTTCAACCTGAAGCTTTTCTGTAAAGACAAATTCCTAAATTAGAAATGGAAGTAACAATCACTCTCCACACCTCTCCCCAAGATCCTCCGATTAGAAATATAATTAATTTACATAAACCAGCTTTCGCAGTCCACCTACTTGAACTCACTTAGGTCTTAGTTTCCAGCATAAATAGCATATGGAATAAAATTTCGGGAAAAAAATCAGGAATTATTTTACCTAGAGCCAAAAAATTGAAGCAGTACTCCATAACCTTTCTATCAGTAGCAGTGGAGCCATTTTCTAGCTCACATAAGCAGCTAAGGAAGGAATATGAAATACAAAGAGATTTAAACTTCAGACATACATTCTCTCTCCATAACCTGAAAGTCAAAGATGCACTAGCGAAAGGCTGCACAGTCAGAGAAAACAACAGAATAATTTACTACATTTGTTTCATTGGCCTTTTTGTTTTTCTCTTCCTGAGCAAGACAGGTAGGGGAGGGGTTGGAACAGAAGGAATCAAAACCCAAGGATGGCCTAGGCATTACCGAAAGGCAACGGCAACGTTTTGTTACATATTCCCCCCTCTCTTATGAAGCTCTTCTAAACTGGAAAGCTAAACCATTCATAAACGTGCTTTAATTAGAATAATTCAGCATCCAATCCTGACAGTTCCTTATCGGTTACATCTCCACGTTAGCCAGTCCTCATTACACCCAGGGAATAAAGGTAAATGCAGCTACAATTACCCATATTGGCTACTACAGATTTAAATCATCCCTGATATCACAGATATCCCCGAATAAAGGAACTGGAGCTCGCTCTAGAGCAGGGCAGAGCCAGTTCATCTCCATCCTGATGCCAGCTCGTTCATTGTAGCTGCGTACGAGGACAACACAGGATGGAGCATATTTATGGTCAGCAGCTGCTCCTGCTGCCGTACTAGAACTAACGGAACAGGTACAAGAAAGGTGAGAAAGGGTTCTTGTGAGACTCACACCCTAATACTGTGGCCAGACACACAGCAACAGACACAACCTTGTCTCAAATGGTCAACAGTGCCTCAAACAAGTACAAGTAACAGAAATTAGGCTTAAAAAGTTGGGATTTCTAAAAACAGTAAGAGGAGGCAGAAGGACATCACCACCTGGAAGCTCGATGCTTTTCATTCTACATTTTCAAGCTTTTGTTAACAAGGAGCCTGAAACTTCCATTCACTTAACAAGGCAAGCTCAGACCCTCTTGCAGGTCACAACTCCAACGGCAGGGCTCCAAGACACGTGCAGCTATCGCAATATTCTCAATAACATCACGAAAGGAAGCAGTCCTGACTGCGGTGGCTGGCAAATGTTTTAAGGCTGTATAACTATTTAGGGTGGGCAAACCCTCAGGGAATGCCTTTTAAAGACATTCCCAGGAGTGCTGAGAAACAGGGACTCATGATATGTTTTATACTTGCAATTTCACTGTCCTGTGCTGCATAATAAAGCTTCCGAGGTTCCGATTAAGCATTTTACCTACAAGACCCTATTTGTACGGAGCTTGATTATTTAATTGCATAACTATCCCCAAATATCCATCAGCATAGATTAATTAATTATAAAACCTGAAAATCATTGGATGTGTTACCTCTACGAAAGCAAACATCCACTTTCAGATCTAACAGCAAATAGCAAATAAGACTTATTCAGCACTTCACGTGTATCTAAAACCAGTTTACAAACATTAACGAAATAAACCAAGAGACATGAAATTACAGATAAGCAAAAAGATTGAGAAGATCTAAGCAAGGCAACTAAGGCCTCACAGAATATTAGTGACAATGACCAAAACAGCCTCCATCTCTTGTTCTGCACCACAAGAGCATCTAGAATCAAAATAAGATATTGATTTTGAATACATTTAATGTTTAAAAACAAAAGTAACCTTAATTATCTCGAATCCATTTTTAAAAGTAAATGTGACTTGTACATCCGTAACAGTTAGAATGAAATTGTGCTATTGAAATGTGTAAGCAACAGAAATCTCAGAATTGTGTACACATGGTATTTGTAGGAATTAGGTTCCAAAATTATCTCTACGTTTTATTAAGGGATGGCTGTTTGATGCAATGCTGAAGAAGACAATGTGCAAAACCACCATGGTCAGAAACGTTTGCACATATGCAAAGCCAAATAAAAAAGAACAAATTGGCAAGTCATTGTACATGCAGCTTCTGCGTATTCTATTACTATCTCTTCATGTCACCTTCCTTTTTAAAAGCTAGATAAAATCCAAAAGATTTACCACAAAAGATTATGGCAGCTCTGGACTTGAACAATGTTAGAGCATCCCTTTTAAAGTTAAATCATACTTAACTATAGTTATAACTGTCCATAAAAATACAAACAACATGAGGGTAGTTTGGCTGCTGAATGCCCGCCGATAGTGCTTTTTATTGCGTGGACAACATCACAATTCATACACTAACCCCATTTTCCCAATTCCCCGTTTCATTCTGTCAGGATTTTGTGGAATTTATACTTACAACTGCAATGGAAGGAGGGAAACCGCAAAGGCTGCCAGTATCAAATGCTTGAAGAGTCAGAGCAAGACTGTAGGAGCCCAGCTCCCACGCACTCTGCTGAAGAGCACATTGGTGGTACAGGACCTATAGAAGGAAGACACAGGGTGGGGACATTGTGTTATGCTCTGGCAGGTACAGTCACTCTGTAGGGCCAAATCCTGATTAAGAAATTACTGCCCTTGGTTTTAAAGAAGTCAGGATTAGCATTAGCAGTTGGGCATATCCCGCATTCAAACTGAAGGACACATAAGGAGAAGGAACAAGAAAGAAGAAATCAGATGCCAAGGCTGGAAAAATGTGAACTGTCTTAAAAATTAATATTACTTTGGCTTAATCTTGATGTCTAGCAATATGTGCTTAGAATATAACATAGCTATCAACATACCTCTAGGGTACAGAATGCTACAGATTATAACCTGTAGAAACATTATTATAGTCTCTAGCTAATATAACTAGGAGGCAAAGTAACAATATTTGTCATAGAAGGTCTAGAAACTTTTTCTCTACTTTGGTGTTCTCCTGATTTGAGAGAGAGAGTTCGCGAAATACTGTAGTCAATCTGTGAGGAACACGACTGCGTAGCGAAGCAGCTCCTTGCAGTCAGCTCTAGTCATCCAGCTGAAGGTACAATAGTAGAAGAGTTGACAGACTGGAGGAGAGGGGGAATACGAAGAGAGACCTGAAGGTGTTGGAGTGGAAGGGACACCGAAAGCCACAGAGGAAGGGTGGCTACTGCCATGGGGAGGGGTCTGAGAGAAGTAAGACACAAATCTGCAGATCACAGATTGTATCGTTTTTTATGCTTGTGGAACAATGTCTTTCTACATTAAACAGCAGCAAAACTGCTGTGAGGAAGTTATAGACAACAACAATAAAATAACACAAATTAGAAAAATTACATGAGAGAAACAGAAGATCCCAAATTTTAGAAGAGAAAAAAGGGCAACTTATAAAAACTTTTAAAATGCTCACACGTGGGGACAAACACAAGTTTCCTTTTATTTAATATTTTCCTTACTTCTCTCCTATAAAAGTGATGATAGATCAATAATATACTCTTCCCTATGCAAGAACAAAGAAAACACTAAAAAAATAAATTTGCAGATACCCTGAGAATGTGTTCACTCTCCATTATTACACAGTTCAAGGGCAGATTCAGCTGAGCTTTAGAAGTAATAAAGAAATTATTTCAGAGCAACACTAGAATAGAAAAACAAGGGTGATAAAAGTGTCCAATGTTATTGATATTATAGTTCATATGTGATGCATTTCTGTGACGGGATTATCAGAGCACTGATGACAAGGTGTACTTACTTATCAAACTAAACAAGGTGTCTCAAAAAAGTGAAATATTAAATTACGTGCTATCAGCCAGCTATACTATTCAGCAAAACTGAGTGTACGTAGTATCCGTTCTATACGTCTGGTTTTCTACATGTGACTCTCGCTAAACCAGTCTCTCTACAGTGTTTGGGTAAAGAAGAAAATCCTTTGATCTTTTAAGAAAAGTTTCCCAATGGACCCAGGCTTAGAAATAAATTAAATTGCATCAAAAAAAGGAAGCATAGTCTTGTTGCAGGTTATCAGCCTCTCTCCCACACTACTTACTCTCTCTTCTTGTCGCAGATTTGTTTTATTTTGCTACAGCAATACACTATGACTTCGAATTCGCCTTCACCTGAAGAAAGCTGTGACATACCTACCAAAAGAGACAGACTGCTTAACCTAAATTGACCCTTTTTTCCTTCTATTCTAATAGATCTTTTTTCTTTTTGTCACTCAAAATGAGCGTCTGATGTATGAGCATAAATTGTTAAAAGCAGTTTTAGGTAAAGGAAGAGAGAGTGAAGTGGAGTTTTCTCACAAAAGCCAACCTCAATTTATGTCAAAGAGGGTTAAAAGACCTTGGGATTAAAGCAATAAACTTGCTGCTGTCAAAGCTAAAACCCGCTAACAATTTAGTGCCAAACGTGTGTTGTTCAATATCATTTCATATTATATTATGTCACAAGTAGGTGACAGTTCCGCATCAGACTGACAGGGCTGATTTACTCTGAAGAATTCATCGACATTTTGCAGAGTCAAAGCTGACTTCATTTTGTTTGGATGCAGGATGGGAAATCTTGGGAAATCTCTCTCTGCTTGAGCTGGAATATTGGGCTGAATAACACAGTCCTTGGAGTACAGACCGCAGGCTTGTGAAAGCAGTCCCAGCACAGCCGCAGAGGACAGGCGTCCCCGGTTGTTCAATATCATTTCATATTATATTATGTCACAAGTAGGTGACAGTTCCGCATCAGACTGACAGGGCTGATTTACTCTGAAGAATTCATCGACATTTTGCAGAGTCAAAGCTGACTTCATTTTGTTTGGATGCAGGATGGGAAATCTTGGGAAATCTCTCTCTGCTTGAGCTGGAATATTGGGCTGAATAACACAGTCCTTGGAGTACAGACCGCAGGCTTGTGAAAGCAGTCCCAGCACAGCCGCGGAGGACAGGCGTCCCCGCACCAGCTCCCTTCCCTGGCCTGGTGGCGCCGAGGCTCTGGCACAACCAGCACAGCTGAAGGCTCATTTCCGTCGCTTGCCCTAAGCAGCACCAGCTTCTCGATCCGTGCTCTGCTGTGAAGCTGCACTTGTTGATGTGATTCACCTTTCTGCAATTTTTAAAGTATCCAACTGTCCTGTTCAATACTTCGAAAACATTTTCTGAATTCAAGCTTTTGTGCTTCTCCAAAACTATTGTTAAGGTTTGAAACACCGTGCGGTGTTAAGGAAATACTGCTAGCACCTGCTTATATTTTAAATAGGTAGCAATAATAACTTTTTTCCCAGGATGTTAGTCAGATACCAAGTGTGGTGAGAGACCTTTCTGTGTCCAATAGCAACGATACCATATCCTTCGCTTTGTCTCAGGAAAACCTAACTGATTCGGCTCCTCTGTCAAGGTGTTAAAGTTTATTCAAAAGGAGGGTCCCTTTTCTTCTCCAAAATCCAGTGTATTCTTCTACAGTTGTTTGAATCCCTGTGCCGTGTTCATTTCCTCCTCCTGTTGGCTGTTGCTATAGATCAGGAACTACAACTCAGCTCCTGAAGCCGAGGAACCAGTGAACTTGTTTTTTCCAGAGCCAGGAAGAACTGTGCTACTTAAGTAATCTTCTTACATCTGCAAACAAGAATATTCCTCCTTCTCTTCTTTTTGACTCTTTTTAATGGTGAACCAAATTTTCAGTTATTATAGTTTGTTCTTACCTATATTTCTGAAAAAATCTAGCAACATTTGTCTTTAAATACACATATCGCTGTTTTCTCCATCTAAATATAGATTGGGTACATTAGTGCCTGACCATTAACTTCTGTAAACCACTTTAGTGATTCTTTGGTGGGATTCCTTGGGCAATGTTTGCTGTTCATCAAGGAAAATGTTATGTGGAACATCACGTTGCATGTAAAATGGCCCCATCATCCAACACGTGCTTGTTTTCGCTGGCCATATGCTGAACAACTATCAGGCAGCAAAGGGGTTACCTTGTCTATCGCACAAAATCATTGGCAGAGAGCAGAACTACTAGTGAATTGTGAGATGGATTAGTGGATGGTTGATCTTATTTGACATTTAAAGCACTTGGAGATAAATTTAGTGCCCTAGAGTGTAGAGCATGAGAATATGCTTCTGCATATCTATTCCTGTTTCAAAGAGCGTCCCTAATGACTGCAGGGTATTTCAGAAAAAGAATGACAAGAACAACAGATCAACATACAACCTGTTTCATACTGAAACACAAATTCTATAATCTCTGGAGGATCATCTCATCCTGACACAGACACACTCTTGTTAACTTACAGATTCTGCTAATATGATCGAGTTCTAATACGTTTTGGATTACTGAATATTTCTAAGCCCCGTTTTCTGCTGCCCCATCAAATACACACATATCCATGTTACACTGAGCACAAGGCCTAAGGAATCCTCTGATCCAGTGAGAAATCTCAAGGAGAATAAAGACATTTCTGCAGCCTTTTCCTCACAGAGATTCCTCCAAACCCACCGTGGTGCACACCTAAGTCAAACCATCAAGGATTCAATGAGTTGCAGCCAAAGGAAAGAGGTGAACACAGAGCCTTGACGCAGCCTGGCATGGCGTTTGCTTTCTGCCAGGAGGGGCACAGGAGTGGCGAGGACACAAGCGGTGTGTGTGGAGGCACCCGCTCCCTTTGGCTGAGCACCTCTTGCCTTCAGTGATCTATATATCTATGACAGAGATGAAAATGAATTGTCATGTCTCTGTTAAGAGGGAATTACAACAGCTTCTTTCTCGATACAGGCTGTGACCTTTCAATTTATACCATCAGTTTACTCAGTGCTTGCTGTGTGGTTCATGATTAACTTGAAAGAGTCAGATCACACTCTCTGAGTCCTCAGGAAGGAACTTCTGTTGACTATTAGAAATCCCTCATGCAATAAAAGTGCACATAGTATGGCTTTATAAGCCATCTTTCAAAGTTACTTCAGTTCAGTAATGAGGCAGCAATTCTTATCCAAAAGCTCCTAAAATATTTCTACTCGTATTTTTTTTTCTTTACGGTACTATTTACGAGAAGACAAAGTGCAAAACAGCTACCCGGTTATTAATAAATATGTCTTTGCTTTCATAAAGAGCAACTCCTTATTAAAGAGTCTCACAGCTCTCAAACAGTAATTAAACACTCTTGTGGAGTCCATAAAAGAAGTGTTTTAATTCTAACTATAAAGGGTAAACTGAGACAAAGAGAGAGTTACTCACACCTTCCTTCTGAGCCACTGGCAGAAACCTTCTCCCTCCTCCTGTAACCACAGTAGCGCAGATGCTCTGATATGTTCTAGAAAACAGCAGTAAAAGGTTCATAAAGTTGGGGGGTTTTTTAAGTTTACCTGTAGACTTTCTCCATTTCTTTTTATAAAAAGTACATACTGGTGATTTTCTTAATCTTCACTAACATCTACCCTGTGAGATGGGGCAGTATGAGAAGCAAATGCTGGACTGAAGAGTTGCATCTCCTGCTACCACTGAAAGAGAAGTAGCTCTCTGCTCAGTTTGGCAACGCAGGAGATTCTTCCCGATATTTATTATTATCCAGACCTCCATACTTAAAAATTGGTTGCTGGGTGTGGGAACATTCTTTCAGATAGTTTTTTAGTTGTCCATAGCTGTACATTTCCCTTCATTCAGCAATGAATGTCAGATAATGATGGAAAGTCCCCACCTTGATCCAACGTACATATGTTCCAAACAGAACTAATAGGAAAAATTTCAAACCAACCCCCTAATCAATTTTACACACTCAAAGGATCAAACAGCCTGTGTCATGTTCCAATGCATTAGCAGCTCAAGCTCATTTTAACACAATCAAATGGATTTGATGACATCACTTGTACTTCTTCACCTTTCCAGTAGGGAAGGGTGGAAACACAGAGCTAACTGTGGAGATATTTAAATAGGTAAAATAAATTGGAAGTTTTGAAGAAAAAAGTCTAAAATTGTCACAGATAAGTGCATGTAACCTTAAAAAGGATCTTTAACTTGCAGGACCTTACAGTTTCTTAATGACATTACAAGTCTAACTTACCGCTCGCCTCACTCTAGTAGGATCTGACATAACTGTTCTCACTATACGACTTGCTTTGTCTTAACTCCTTTTTTATCACTGCACTGAGGGCTTTGTGGCCCCTTCAGCTGCGGTCTATTAATCACCGAGGGATACTTAGACCCCTGATACATTCCTTTAGCCTCACATTTTCTCATGGAAAAGTTGAGGTGAAGCTTTTGAGACCAGCTGGCCCTGCTTCTTCTGTTTGAGTTTTCCAGAGCCTTTAAATTTTTTCCTATGATCTAGAAATCATCTGGGAATAAAACTGGGCCTGCTGAGGTTTCTTTATGTCCCCAGATGTGGGGACAAGGTGGGATCAAAGGACAGATTCTTAGCTGGTGTCGCCTGAAGTATCGCATTCACTCAAGCAGAAGGAAAACGGTGTTTGCTGGACAAAAATACTGTCCTTGGACCACAAAGCTGGGAGAAAGGAGAGATCAGTCCTGATACAACAGAAAACAGCTGAATTGCAGAGTTTGCTAGAATTCAGGGACAGGAGATTTCACCTAAACTGATTCTGAGGATTAAACCTCATTTTAAGTACTACAGTGGTCAGCGCACTATTTAGATTTTTTATTTATTATTTTAAATCAAGTATCTTCATGGCTAATCCTTCATTTAGAAAGAGAAATGGGAGTTATTCAATGCATTACACATCTGAAAAATAATAATTTCAGTGTTTGCATTTGAATATAAAAGTTCAGGGGCTAAAGAAACTATTTCATGGATTTGGAGTGTTACTATTGTCCTCACTTTAAAGTTTTTCTTTTTTTTTATAATAGCCATCTAATGCTATTACTGTAGCTTCTTGCCCAGATCTCCCCTTGGAGACCTTCCGACTACTTAACACCATTTTTCAATTTCTCTTCTTATGCATATACATCTTCAGCCCAGATATGAAAATTTGCTAATGGACTGCAACTTTCTTTCCCAGATTCCCATGTGTAGAATTTTACACATGCTGATTCAAAATCTAGATTCTATTTACCAGTGCCTTGTGCTAGGAACATGCACGTGATAACTGACCCCAAAATTTTGCTAACATTTTGGAATATATGTTAAATTTTAGTACAAAAGATAGCAAAAATTATCAGAATATGTTTGTACCATAACATTGATGTGCACACATGGATAAAATGGATAAAACAACCTCGTGTGTATTAATACGTGGCTACTCTCTTTGCTGTATTCATTTTTAGTTGAGAGTGAAGGATAAATGGCAGTGGAGAAAACACGTGGGCAGGAACATCTATCTCCTGTTCTTGAGGTCACACCACTTTACATTTTACCTACAATAAAGCAGATAATGCATCCATTTGGATTTTTTCATTCATTCGAATAACTCTGTGACACTCTCTAGTGGAAGGCAGACATATACCACCTCAGCCATGGTCTGCGCATACCGAACAGTTGCAGGGAAGCAACGCCACAAGAAGGGAAACTGGCTGAAACGGATCCTGGGCACTGTTGCATGTGTTTTGCTGCACTCTTATTTTTTAACACCACAACCAAAACACTTACAGACAGGTCCCTTCTGTTTGAAGCCCAGAGGATAACGTGGTACTGAAGCATAAATAAAGAGTGCCACTAGCAAGGAGTAACTGGCAGCAGACAAAGCCCAAGCCAGCAAACTGTCACGATTGCTCTAGAGGGTTTATAAGCTTTATCAAATCTGTGCTAGCTAATTCACTTGCAGAAGTGTACTGATAACACTGTCCCTTTTTTCTCTTGCTTTTATTATGAACAGAAGGATAGACAGGTCCTAAGGACAGATCCTTTTCACAGCTCTGCTCTCTTCCGCCAGCACATGCCCTTCTACTTTTCACAGATTACCAGGTTAAACTATGAATGTCTTTGAGCCAGAAGCATTTATTGCAATAAAAGCCAATACATTTCCCAAAAAACCTTCCCCCTCCTTTCTAACCCTTCCACTCCGGTTGGAAGCAACATTTTAAAAAATACACAGCTCCAATCTGTTGTTCCTTGTCTCACTGAATTTGCAAGTGGCTGTTTTTCACCACTCCCAATAAACATACTGAAGTTATCATCTTTGTGTGGACATCAGAATATACATACGGTTTTTTAGGTATCTAAACCAGGGTGGAGCATTTGGCTGCTCTCCCCGCTGCCCCCCTGCTCTGAGTTTAGATGCGGTTTTTTGCCTGTTTATCAACAGCTATTGTTAAACAACAACTGCTATTAATCTAAATGGTGTAAATTAATACCACCTGCTGTAAATGCAAAGGAAGTTTGGTTTGCACTTTTAACTGCAGCTTTTAAAGGATCCAGGACTAGATGCAGGTAGATCCATGAATCCCTATAATTTTCTCACTGCTCAGAATTGTGCCCTCGGGGTGGAAAGGTTTTCAAAAGCAATGCCCAGCTTTGAGCTTGTTGCCTTTCACCGTCATTCTGGCTGCATTCCTCCATGTTTGGGTCTTCCTCTCTGAAGGCTTCCTCAAAGATTTCTGGTGATCCTCCCAAGCAGCTCTATGCACTGCAGCCTGTAGAAAACCGACAAGACACTGGAAGATTATGCCAAATAATAAACAAACTAAGCCCATGTTTTTGCTTTTTTTTCAAACACATTTCCATGAATAACTGTGAGAGCACACTTGCTAATTTACTACGTTTAGCTTTACGGGGTATTTTTAAAACACAATATTTCACCCACTCCTACCTGTCTGTAATTTGTCCTGTCAGTCAATTTCTGTACCTAATTTAAGGAGAATTCTCTAATGTTTCACCACATGGCCAAAGTGTAGTTTCGCTTGAACGTAATGCAAAACTCCTTAAACTGCAGGGAACATTCAAAATCTACTCCATGGCATGGGATTATACCTTGTGCTAATTTCTAGAAGCCCAAATGACTGGGAAATAGATGTGACTGAATTCAGATTCTTGTTTTACACAAACACATGGGGAAAAAATTCTGCCTGAACTCCCTTCGGCTCTGATATCCATAAGATGTCTCTGTGTTAAGTCTTAAACAAGATCTGGGTCAATATTTTTTTCCTAGGGAAGTTTATTGAAGAACAGTTTGGAAGTTAACTGTCCCAAAACATGAACAAAACCTACAGGTCGACTTTGGGCACCTTGCTTAGTCAGTTGGTTTCTAGGCTGGGGTGGCTGGACAGAGAGATCCTCTTCCACATGATTCAGAACGGCAACGGAATGCAGGTGCTCCGAGTTACTCTCTGCAGGAGCTCCTTTCTTTGCTGAGTACAGGTGGTCCTGGAGAAGACTAGGAACCCATTCAGATATAAGAGTGGAGGTCTACATTAAAAAGCTTTTCATAATTGTAGAGTGTAGAAATTTTGCCAGTATCACAAGGATCATCAGGAAGTTTATGTCAGCAATTTAAAACCCATGATATGGTACCTGGAAGGGGAAAAAAAAAGGACATCAGGATCTGCCTTTGGAAGATGCGAAGTCAGTGCCATGACGTGAATTCAAGTGTCATTTGGGTGATCGCATTACTAAGTAGAACTAAGCTTTGTCACCTCAAGAAATTCAAACCTTAATACATTTTAAGTTACACCTTTGAAGTAAGGAGCATTTAGGCCATTACCCTTACTTTGAATTTTCTTCTTAAAGTCTTTAATATATTTATTCTTTTCAGAAAATGAGGTGTTTTCAGAGATATTACGGTTGCTGTAGCCTAACACACATACTATGGAAATTCCAGAAAATAAACCCAAATGTGCTAATGTGTAGTTAAAAGGATGAAATTCTGAATAGTCTAACTGCCAGAAACTGAAAATATTGTTAAAAAAGTCTGATATTCAGCATGTCCAAACACACATAAACTGTACTAATTTTTACCTAAACCACTATTTTACCTGTAAGGAAAATATGTCTATTTTTCCCTGCTGGAAAATCCACAGGAAGTAAGTGCTGTTGCAGCCTACCAGGCAAGAAGTAAACAATACAATAAAACTTATACAGTATTTTTCACACTATAATGTCTCACGACTTTTACAAACAATGAAATATTAAAATCACAAACCATTAATGAAATATTGCTGTAAGAGATAGTTTAGCACCTTCAATGCTGAAACTTCAAATTTCTAAGAGATAAATATGACAGGATGCACAACTGAAAAGAGGAATAAACTGAAAGGCCTTAAAACTGCACTGTAGTTAGTTACATTAACAGATAGATTGTGATCTTACCCAACTGCTCCACAAGGCGCGACAAAAGAGCAACTTTGTTCCCCTGACTGACTGACTTTCTTTTCAAACAACCAAAAATTAATGAGCACAACCCAAAATTTGGTTTAGTCTCTATTTGGTCCAGGGTAGCATTATGTGAAGCAAGATAAGAGGTTTAAAAAGGGCCATCTGATGTTTTAGAATGTAATGCTAATTTAATAAGATAGGAAACATGTAAATAGGAGATTTACAAGCTAGCATTATTTCTGGAGTTGCACAGATCTAAAGGTTGTTTCGAGAGCTTCTCAAGCAGGACTATTCAAAGTTGTCTGGAAGACAGAAAAGAGCAAATTAAAATTCCAGTCAACTTAGTGAAGTATCCCAGGTTAAACATAGCTTAGCAAAAATTAGGTCTGCAATTTACACTTCATTCAGAGTTTAGCATTTATGATGAACATCAAGACAGCTGTGAAGAGGAAAAAACTGTAGAACTAAGTAAACTGCTCAGATATCGATCCATTTTGGTCCAACCTCAAAGGAGAAAGTTTGTCTTATGTTTATAGCTCAGTGCACAAGACCGTAAATAATTGTAGTAACCAGAGATGGATGATTACAGAAAAACAATTGTACATGAATGTCATCAACAGTATCTGAAGAAAGACTCCTGTAAAAATTCCAAATCTGACTACGGAAGAGCTTATAGACATAAGGTATCAGGACGTCTTCAACACAAATCTAAGGAATCCACTGCTATCAGAAAAGAAATGAAAATTACAACAAAAGATTTAACCAGTTCAGGTGAGCTCCATACACAGAGAAGGGAGGGTGGAGGGAATTAATATGTACACATGCATTCATGTGTAAAGAGATCCAAGAGAGTTCAAGTAAAAGCCAGCCAGGGTAAGCAGGAGGAGTGCGACCAGAGATTTCCGGTTTGAGTAGTCAAAGTGCAGTGGTGAGTCTGAACTCCTTAGGGAAACCTGTCAGACACAGCATTTGATGTAAGATATATCTTGAAGGGAGAGCATCATTTATTTCTCAGATAATTTGAAAGATAATTCTTTCGTAGACACCCACCCAGAATAGATACCATACGAGGACAAAGAATCCTCCCCGTTCCCACACGAAAAATAACTCTTCGCATGGAGAAATACACCCACTGACAGCACCCAAAACACCCCAACACCTCCTTCTCACATGCATTTCTATTCTGTTCAAATCTGCGCTATTCAAGAGTATTTTCTATAAACCATGGGCCAATATATGTTTAATAAAGAGAACTCGTTGAATTTAATGTGAATCTTTCTCAGTTAAGAACCAAAAATATTCACTTTATAGGCCATCTGGGAACACTTCCCAGTTCCAAATTTAGGGTCCAGTAACAAGTCCTACAAATAGTCTTTGTGTGTGAACACTTACTCTTCCTGCGTTGAATTTCACTGAACTGGAGCCAATATGAGTTTGCACAAGAAGGAAGCTAAGCAGGGGGATCAGAAACCTGGCACGGCTAAATGCCATAGTCAGAGGCATCCAGCTACTCTGCTTTGCACCCTTTCTCTACATAGTAGATTCTTCATCCGCTATCATGGATGCTCATCTGCTCTAAAATATGGGGAGTGGTGCATTTGTCTTAAGAATTCTCTTTAAAAACCATCAAAGCTGAAAACCTTATGGTTTGAGGATTTGTTGAAAAATAAAGTTTTGTTGCTGAAGTAAAAGCTACTAAAAAGATAAAAAGTAAACAATGCATCATTTGCTTCCCATCCCACTACTTTATTAACTGTCAAACACTCTTGGAAATAATAATAAGAAGTATTTCACTTTCTGTTTGCGTAGGAATAAAGCATCTCTGCACCAACTCTTTACATGTTGGCAAAAAATGACTAGGAATAATGCAAAAGTAATTTAATTGCAGGGGAAGTGGTACAGAAGCTTTTCAGGCTACGCCAAACTTAAGTCTTGACAAACTGAGACTTAACACTTCACCAAGTTTTTTCTGCTTCCTGAGGAAGCAAATTGTTTTGAATTGTGTACATAGAAAGTTTTCTCTCCTCAGTGCAAGCCCCAAGTGTGTTTAATAGTTTTGCTAAATATGATTGAAGGAAAACCACGCCTGAGGGAAATGAACCTTGCTGGGTATGTATAGGGTTGAAACAGCTTGGTCAATGAGTGACCATAGCATATGAATCTAAAACTAATCTCAAAGAGCCTGAGGGAACCCAAAGCTAACCCAGTCAAGTAGTAATTTTTTCATGTGCTCTGAGCTAAATACACTGTCTGTACAAGACTCCCTGTACACCTCAGAGCAAATGCTTTGTTTTTCTTACATTAAAAAAGAAAAAAAAGTTTTTGAACAGAGTATTGTAGGGGGTGCATAACAGCAAACTAAAAATAATTATGTAATAGAACAAGCAGTCTCTTAAGTCATCACTAAAATAAGATGCAGTGCTGAAAGTTGTTGAGAAAAAAAATCCATCTAAGTAAAACTAATTTCCACGAGACTACATCGGAGCTTAAATCTGTGGGGTCAAATCCTTTGCTGCTGGTTATCTGCAGATAGTTTAGAATCACCAAAAAATTACGAAACGCAGTTCTGAAAGACCATCACAGCTATTTTTCTAATCCATAATTATTTGAAATTCCAGAAAATAAGTCAAAATTTTAAAGAGTTTTCCTAATCTAATTGAACATTTGCATCTTCATTACTAATTACTCCAGTCATGCAAAGAGGAAAAAGGATATTTGAAAGGCACGTTTTCAGTGGGATACAGCTTTCTGAATTTGCCTGGGAATCCCACAGTAACTACGGTTGTGCTGCAGTTCACCTCGCCTTCTGTGATCATTACTGTCTAGCAAAACAGCCTCTTCAGCCTTCCAGAACACCTCAGATGGTTTTTCACTTCACTTTTAGGTCTCCACCACATTAATTCCATAGAATGATTCAGGAGTGGGAATGCCAGTTACCTTCTCATGACCTTGTATTGGCTTTTCTATCCTATTCAGTTATTAGGGTCCAGCTCTGGAATAACTGGGAAATTATAGAACATATAAAGCTGTGGAAAAGGCGTTAATAAACAGAATGGATCGCTTCCCCTTCTCCTTCCACCCACAAGGAGGATCTAGTTCTCTTTTTAGTATCAGAGAGAGAGGGAGACCGTATTAATTTATGTCACAAAAATGCCGTTCTGGTTGGTTGTTGGTAGATAAACACCAACGTCATTTCCAATGTCATCTCAGATCCACCCAGCTCAGAACAACTGGGGCAGTGACCTGTCGGCTTGGGGCCCTGATTCCCTACATCGAATCCAGGTAAATCCACCATCAGTCAGCTCCAGCAAAACCGTCCTCCTAACTCCTGACCTTGGCCCTCTTCTTGCAAACAAGAGAGATGGGTAAGAGACTGCTGTCCTCTTCTCTCACCAGTGTGAGAGAAGTTGCAGAATGCCACTTCAAAATATAAACCTATCTTCACAAAACTATTTCTTAAATCTCTATTATCTAATACCTTAGTAAATGTAGATTTACTCATTTTTTGACTAAACTGTGATATTAAGCAAGTCCAGTTAGACCTCACGATAAAGCTGCACGAGACAGAACTGCTCCGTAAACAAGGGCAAGCGATGGGGTGAGAAAAATCACTGAAAAATATTAAGTCCCCTGAGCACCATGGGATGTGCAATTTTCATTGTGCTCTGAGACATACTTGTGTGGCCTTGTTGCTTCTATTGATCACCATAGGTCTTTCCTAATAGAGTTACAAGACATTTTCCGTTGCAGCCTTAGAAACCTGGGGGAAATGGGATCCAATCATCTGGCCGCTATGTTTCTGCAAGGCCAGCTCTGTCTTGCTACCGCTCTGCTGGGCTTTAAACACAATACCAGCACGTCTACAGCTGAGAAGCAGAGAACAGAGGTTGTGCTGGCACAGGTTATGAATTTCTGTGAAGCAAGAACCAAACCTTTCTGGTCATTTACAAAGTACAGTTGATTGTCTTATTATTTTTCTTTGTTACGAAACTGCGTTTCTGATTTCTGACAGGGTTGTAAGTGCAGGAAGAAAGCGGGAAGCATTAAGAGGTATTTTATGCTCTTTTACCACACCAACAGGTACAGTAAATAACGAACAGGAGCATTTTTTAATGTTATGCTGAGGCGGAAGTATTGGAAATATTCACAGAAATCTCAGTGAAAATAAATGTTACTTTAAGCAAAAAACCCAAGGCATAGGGAATCTCAATAAGAATCTGTATTTTGGATTCTTACTTGCTTCAAATAAAGATATTTGTGGTTTTCTTATCAGAACTGCAATAATGGATAATTAAAAAATGGGAAACTTGTACACATTTAAAGAATTTTTACTAAAAACATTACATAAACAAGTTACCCAACACAATCTGTGACGTACAAACTGAAGAGTGAAATAAAACACAAACCACTCTCCTCGTGCAATATTAGCAATGGCAATCTATGTCATTTAAGATGCTTATCTATTAAAAAAAATATCTAGGTAAAATTCAAGGCAAAGCCTGGTGCAGGAAGCTGTGGAAAAATTTCAGCTTGTGCTGACATGCCATTAAGTTTATAATGCACAACACCTCGTAGAATCAGGCCCATCACTGCTCTCCCAACCTTTTCAAAGGAGGACTCCAGTAGGTCCAGAAGAGTTAGCTCAAGACTCCAGCAAGAGAGCAGTGTAATTGCATGGCAAATGTGGGAGAAGACAAAGGGACTCTGTAACTTGCACAATTATCTTTATGGACATAAAGAAATGAGAAAAAAAAAAAGATAAAAATGCTTCAAGCAGGATTTCTCTTCTCAGTGAGAACATGTCACCGGCCACAAGTTCATCACTGACAATTATTCAAGCGGATTTGTTCTCTCCCTGCTGTGATGTACACCTTCCATCACATCGGCATGACCGTGCTGTGATTAGCTGCACCCCGGAACAGCTAAAACATTTCCATGTTTGATTTCATTGTTCAGATTTCTTCACGATTACAGCATAGACATAAATACTGTGTTATGGTCAGAGATCCTTCCCAGGAAGCAACACAAGGCATGCAAATTTATATACTATAAGCTGAAGAGTGTACTTGATTACATCACTGTAACTAAATGATTACACTGACTTTGGTGGAGTTCACCGAGATGCTAGGAAACAGAGTTTCTGTGGTATGCATTCCACTCTGCAAGACGTTATCTAAAGAGACTATACAAGCAAGAGAGGGGGGGAGCATCACTCCAAACTGAAAAAGAAAGAAACACAGCACAAAAGTGCACGTGAGCATTTAACAGCCAAAAGAGGATGATACGGTCCATGAAGACCTGCCCTCATAACCTCAGGAAATACAAATCAATCTGCGTTTCATCATCTGAAACCTGAACTTCTAGCTAGTAGCTCTACGCT